>NC_066579.1:285112223-285412223 GCF_024323335.1 Lathyrus oleraceus | reverse complement strand
AACATGATCTTGGGTTTTTATTCACAATGCATCAACACATGGTGTGTGAGCAAAGTGAATGACACAACTGAATAGCAGAGGATGGATTACACATCCCTTTTATCTGCCAATTGCCTCTAAAGAGGTCTTTACCTGCTTGGCACAAAATTAAACATTCACAAGCATTGCCTCTTAAGGAGGGCTTCAGACAGGTGCCTGCCCACATAACAGGACAGGTCTTCCAGACTACATGAAGTCAGAGGAGTTATACCTTAGTGGTAAGCAAACCACAAGCCAAGCTATGCAAAGTTCAGATGAACTTAAAGCAACTTAGGTACCTGTGAAAAATCTAAACCAATCAGTTCAACTGTACAGACAAACAATCAACAGGCAATAACAAACAGACAAACAATGTTCACAATGTGCAAGCCACAAGGCAAACTCAAATGAGTTAGGATCAACCTACAAAACACATAAGTGTTAGTAATCAAAAGCAAATATCAATGCTCAAATGAGGAAGCATCATCAACTATGGACTTGGATGCTTAAACCTGAAATCAAAACCCACATGTAAGCCACAAACCACTAGGTCAAAGCCTAGGGCCAAAGATGGAGAAAAAAGTCAAAACAAAACCTCAAACTTGACACAAAGCAACTTCAAACACTTATTGACATATCCTAAAAAGGCTCATATCAAAATCATTAACCAAATGCATTTCATGATCAAGTGAAGTCAAAGTCATTTTCAAAGCTCATATGTGATTATCATGAATGAAAAATTCAAATCAAAACAGAAATGATTCAAAAAATTCTGAAAAAATTTCATGAGCAATCAAGACATCTAACAGGATCAACATACAAAAAATCAGGAGCATTGGATATCATTTGGCATGGCAATCACATTGCACAATCAAGACAATCACATGTGTGACACAAATTGTCACACCAAGTTAGCACAATCACAAAACAAAATTGGTGCATTGGAAAAATATCAAACCAAAGCCAAAATGTCACTCAACATGCCTAGAATCTACACACAAAATTTCAGAGTCATTGGATAAGAAACAAGCATTTTATGATGAAAGGAACAAGGCAATATCATAAATAGACACATGTTCAAACACCCTAGGACAAATCAATTTTTAAGCCTGGCACAATTTTGCAATTTATGATCATAAAAAAGTAGACAAGATAAGGAACACATAGCAAAAAATTGGGATCAAATTGCTGCAATTTCCTATTTTATATGATTTTTTGAAGTTTAGGAAAAATTTGAAAACCAAAATGAACTAATGGTATGAAATAAGGAGGGAAAGTGGAAAAAATGCATGGCAATTTGAAAAGTGCGCTCAGACGGATTCGAACCAAGGACGAATTTGAAAATTGGCGCGCCATAAGATGAAACGCACCGTTTCACTTATGCGTTGGCCTGCTGATTCAGCAGTCAACTGCTGAGTGGCACGGGTCAAAGCTTTCAAGGCCAATCAAACTGCAAGCCAGGCAAACACATGGACCAACGGATAGCAAGCCCTAAGCTAGCGTGGATACGAACCAGGAAACCGTTGTTGTACAGCAAAAGCGTTGCCTATGCATTTTCATAGCTAATGGATGGATGTTCGTAGCAAAACCCTAGCAACTTCAAAGCAAAATCTGGAAACGCTAGGTTGGAGATGAAGATCATGATGATCTTCATGTGAATTTCCAGATTTCACAAAAAGTGTCCAGAAATCATAAATAATAATATCATTCAACCGGTTTCTTCATGGTAAACACGGATCCAACAATGATTCACTCAAAAACATCATATATTACTCAAATCGAAGAAATCAAAATTAAACACTCAAACTTCAATCATACATAACTTTGCGTACAATGCATCATTTCACTCCAAATTTGTACCAGAATCATCACCAAGCCATGATCTACACAAATATCCTAATGAATTTCAAAATTAGAGAGGTCGAATCCTGACCTCTTGAAGAACAGAAGTTGGAATCGTGTGCTTCCAAGCTCAGCTACAACTCAAATCTCCTCCACAATGCCTATTGAAGTGATTGGTGATGAATTGGAGGTTCCAGTATGCACGAATCCAGCTCAAATTGCAAGCTCCATGGATGCTTCAAGCTTTGAATCTGGTTCAATATGCCACGATTTGCCTTGATTCCACGTCCAAATCTTCTCAAAAACACCTCATGAGCATGAATCAAACAAGAGGAAATGCCTTTGTGTGAAGAATTTGCAAAAAATTTCGAGAGAAAAGTTTTGATGATTTTTGGATCTACATCTGAAATTCAATGTTAATGACCAAAATAGTTGAGATTATCTATATATATGCGATGCTAATCATGCTGTAATCATGTTTAAGCCTAATGCAAATGAGATTAGCAAGTTTGAAGGTGTATGTGCAAAATGTGTTTTTCACCCCCATGCATGAGGTAGCACGTGAACAGTGATCTGGCCCAAAATCACTTAATTAATGCCCATGCAAGCTTTTGAGTTGGTTTTGTATGCTCATGATCAACCAAAATGACTTTATGCAATTTTCTTCACAAATCTTCATGAATAAGCACATGCCCATGCAAAGGAAATTTATGCCATGTAATAATATGCTTGGAAATTACATGTTATGAGGATCAAAATGCAAAAAGAACCACTCATTTTGGAGCTTTGGTTCAAAAGTTATGCCCATTTGAATTTTCAAACACCCTTTGTCATGATTGGAACATATCTCCTCAACCACACATAAGAAATTCATGATCTTGGACTTTTTGGAAATGGGAGAGAAAGATCTTCAACTTTCATGTTGGACAAAATTTCATTTAAAGCTTTCTTGATGATGTAATCTTGAGTTGAAGTTGGTCTAAAACCTTTCCATTTTTGGAAAGTTCAAATTATAGGTCACCTGCTATTTTTGGAAAGTCTTGATCTGACTTCAAATTCTTCAATGTCGATGCTTGAAATGTCAAATGAGACTTGTTTGAACATGAATGAAGCGTCTCTAACCACTTCCCACCTCCAAATCTACAGTTGACTTTGCAGTTGACTTTTGTTGACTTCTATGGGCCTCAGATGATTTGGTCATGCACTGATGAGTTCTGAGCCTTCAACACTTGGCCAAACTACTTCAAAATGACCCTTGGGTCATGAGAAGTCATTGTACCAACCCTAGGGCTTTGATCTCATGGAAAATGCTCTTGTTGCCTTGCACAGTTGAACCTCCTAACCAGTCTTGCCTGATGGAATGCAATGGACTATGCAATATGAATGCAATGTTAATGACCTAAAAATGAAATGTATATACAAATGGGAGGTGCAAATTTGAGGTGCTACAGCTGCCCCTATTCAATCGACTGGGAACCTGAACGGATGAGAGCAACGGCTGTCAGACCTTCAAGGTAAACAGGGATTGAATACCAAAGAAACGTAGAAATTTGCACTCTGCAGGATATGATACAAAGAAAAGCCAAGCCATTTACCGATGACGGCTGCACGATAACTTCAGGAAAGCAAAACCATTTACCGATGGTTAGCCGGGAACTGGATATTTGATATTTACCGATATCAACTTCAGCGAGACCATTTACCGATGGCTGCTCCGACTGGGGATTCGATATTTACTGATATCGAAGAAAACGAGGCCATTTACCGATGGCGGCTAAACTGGGCATTCGATACTTACCGATATCGAAGCAAGACAAGGCCATTTACCGATGGCATCTCCACCTTGGGAGGAAAAAGATATTTGCAACCGGAACCAGACAAGACGTTTACCGACGACTCTACTGGGGATCTTTGATTTTTATCAAAGGAAGGACACACGACCAGACATTTATCGATGACTGGGATGAGACTCGATGTTTACCGACATCGAAAGATGATGTTTACCGACATCAAAAAGGGATGACCAGACATCAACGATGACTGGGAAATAAGATATGCAACCAGACGTCCACGGACAAATGGGAAAAACTCAACGTTTATCGACACCAACGGAGAGGTGACCAGACATCAACGGATGAATGGGAAAGAATAGATACAACCAGACGTCAACGGACGAATGGGAAAAACTCAACGTTTATCGACACCAACGGAGAGGTGACAACTTCACTGGGGAATAGGAAGAGAGAGATGTTACAAACATCGCAAGATGATGTTTACCGACATCAATAAAGGGACAACCAGACATTTACCGATGACTGGGGTGAAACTCGATGTTTACCGACATCGAAACGATGGTGTTTACCGACACCAAAGAAAGACTATACACGGGTGCAGACATGACACTTACCGGTATCACAGGAATGACATCTTCAATACGTCAAGGCAAGGCTAACCACTTGCTGGGGATCTCACTGGGGAGAATCAAGCTTTCCTTTCACGGACGAGTGAGGAAATAAACCTCTCTGGGGAGTTATCAATCCTTAATGCTGTCAGGAGCAACTGTAGCAAATATGTCGTACAGGTGTTGAACAACGATCCACCTCTGTCGGGGATATGGTCTGATTAGGTTTAACATATGAACGCATATGCTTGAATTTTTCTATGGCGTAATGCTCCATATTGAATGGAATTGCCACGCGATTTGAGGATGCAATGATTACTACATGCAAGATGCAAAATGATGAAGAACTCCTGCTGGAGAGCAAACGGACTGCTCTGCTGAGCATACAAACTGAATAGATTCTCCAACTCCGTGGGGAGACTCTGTCTGAGGAATATGCCAACTTCTCAAACGTGCTGGGGAATAGCATTGCTGCTGGAGAAAGGATCCCACCGGGGACAACCTTCACCGAACCCAATCCACTCAGGGACTCCGCTAGGGGAACAACCAATGCTCACCTCTGCTGAGGATAACGACCGATCCTCAGGTAGGATAAACTCTACTGGGGATAACTTTCACCGAACCGGATCCACTCGGGGAACTCGCTGGGGAAAACCATCAACACAAACCTCTACTGGGGAGATCTGCTAGGGAAAACATTCACGACCCTGATGGGGAGAGGCATACTCTGTTGGGGAAATAATAGACCAGACCATGCTGGGGATACAGTACTTCGAACCTGACTGTTGAGGATTAAACTACTCACTGACACCCCCGCTGGGGATGCAACATCCTCCCGACTCGGTGGGGATTAACGATCTTCAGACTAGCCGGGGATAAACCCACTTTCAGGCTTGCTAGGCAACTGCTGGGGAAGAACAGTTGTAATAGTTCTCAGACTTGCTTGGGGAAACAACCAATGCTCAGCCTGCCGGGGAAACATCCTCAATCTTGCCGAGGAATTCCTGATCCTGAATATACTGAGGAGACAAGTCCTGAACTTGCTTCATCTGCTGGGGAAGATCCCATCCTCTCACACTACCGGACAGTGCTGACAACATCCCTGAACAAACCGTGGCTTATCTGCTCCAGCCAGGAACCAAAGGTAATAACCTGCAAAACAGCAAGACAAACATGCCCCAGGGGATTGCATGGACAAGATACACCCAAGTGTACTCAACATTCAAAATGATTTTCAAATGTTTTATCTTTCTGCACGTTATTGTCTAGCCTTCATGTTTTTATATGTAATGTTTATCAAAAATTCGGACGTTTTTGCAAACAAAACAGTAAAAATAAAAACAAGAGAGCAATTCATCTGAATAACGACTTTTATTGATTGAAAATGGGCCTGAAAAGGCGAATACATCAGGAAGCAATTCCTAGGAAGAGGTAATTGCGCACAAAAGGAAAAATCTATCCTAATGAAAATGTGAACACGGCATCCACTATTTCCCAATTCTGTTATGACTCACAGATCATCTATTTCTCCCAATTCCTTGCTTTCTGAGAAGAATGACTGGACCGATCACATCTTTCGAGACGGTAGTCACTGAAGCGCGATGAAGTACAGATAACTCAGACTGTAGTCTTCGCTTTAATCCCTCTTTTTCCTGGATCGCCCTTTCGGGTTTTCAATCCACCGAGATACCCATTTTTGCCTAAGCCGCCCTTGCGGGTTTTCGACTTACCGGGTGTACATATTCTTTTCATTCTTTATCCCTAACTTTTGCCCGAACCTTTTCTCTTTTTTTTCGGTTCGCCGGGATGCCCTTTTTTTCCTGGACTCTTTTTTTTTTGTCCAGCGGGTCAATTTATGCGAAGTATTTTTTGACTACATCTGAATTAACAGGGGACGGAAAATCTTCACCATCCATAGTTGTAAGCATCAAGGCTCCACCAGAGAAAACCTTCTTAACAACATATGGACCTTCATAATTAGGAGTCCACTTGCCCCTATTATCTGTACCAGGAGGAAGGATCCTCTTCAAAACTAAATCACCAGTCTGATAGCTTCGAGGACGCACTTTCTGATCAAAGGCTCTCTTCATCCTTCTCTGATACAACTGCCCGTGGCACACAGCTGCTAGCCGTCTCTCTTCGATAAGGCTCAACTCATTAAACCTTGTTCGAATCCACTCAGCTTCATCAAGCTTGACATCCAGCAGGACTCTCAGAGAAGGAATCTCCACTTCAACAAGTAGGACTGTTTCCATACCATACACGAGGGAGTACGGGGTTGCCCCGGTCGACGTACGTACTGAAGTACGGTACCCATGCAAAGCAAAAGGCAACATCTCATGCCAATCCTTGTACGTCACGACCATCTTCTGCACAATCTTCTTGATATTCTTGTTTGCCGCCTCTACAACACCATTCATCTTTGGTCTATAAGGAGAAGAATTATGATGTTCGATCTTGAAATCTTTACAAAGCTCTTTCATCATCTTGTTATTGAGATTCGAACCATTGTCAGTGATGATTCTCTCAGGAACCCCATAACGACAGATGATCTCCTTCTTAATGAACCGGGCAACCACTTGCTTGGTAACATTAGCATAGAAAGCTGCTTCTACCCACTTGGTGAAGTAATCAATCGCAACTAGGATGAAGCGATGTCCATTAGAAGCAGTAGGCTCAATCTTCCCAATCATATCAATGCCCCACATCGCGAATGGCCAAGGCGAATTCATGACATTCAGAGGGTTTGGTGGTACATGCACCTTATCAGCATAAATCTGGCATTTATGGCACTTCCGAGCGTACTTGAAACAATCGGATTCCATAGTCATCCAGTAATAACCGGCTCTCAACAATTTCTTAGACATTGCATGACCACCAGCATGGGTACCGAAAGATCCCTCATGCACTTCTTGCATCAATATGTCTGCTTCGTGTCTATCCACGCATCTGAGCAGAACCATGTCAAAGTTCCTCTTGTACAGCACATCATCCTGATTCAAATAAAAGCTTCCAGCTAGCCTTCTCAGGGTTTTCTTATCATTCTTCGACGCTCCTTCAGGATACTCCTGGCTTTTGAGGATGTTCTTGATATCATAGTACCACGGCTTCTCATCCACAATAGACTCGACTGCAAACACATACGCAGGCCTCTCGAGTCGATTCACCGCAACATGTGGTACATGATTCCACCAATGAACTTTGATCATAGAAGACAAAGTAGCCAAGGCATCAGCCATCTGATTTTCATCCCGGAGGACATGATACAGCTTTACCTTCTTGAAGAACGTCAGTATTCTTCTGGTGTAATCTCTGTAAGGAATCAGATGCGGCTGATTAGTATTCCAATCTCCATTGACCTGGTTAATCACTAGAGCGGAATCTCCATAAATGTCCAGAGTTTTGATCCTCAAATCGATGGCTTCTTCTATCCCCATGATACAAGCCTCATACTCAGCCTCGTTGTTGGTTACGTCAAAAGTCAATATGGCAGAAAAAGGTATGTGAGCACCTTTAGGATTGATAAGCACTGCCCCATGTTAGACGGTGTGGCTAGTGATCGAGAGGGGGGTGAATAGATCACCTCTTTGAAATTTAACGGATTTAAAGTTTTATCAGAGTTTTTAAAGTTGGCGGAAAATATCAGTCCCGAATCGACTTCCGTCTATTCTGAACCGCTACTAGAAAACCGGACACACGAGTTTAATGCTGGATTTGAATAAGAATGACAGAAACAATCAACACCAGAATTTTAGCTAATTGAATGCACTTATCATTAAAGTCTATTTCCAATGAATAAAACCTAGCTAACAATTTTGTCAAACAGTTGGTGTGTATGTGATCAATGATGAACAGCAGTAGAGTTTAATTAAAAAGGTTTTCTTGCCACTACTGTCTTGCAAAAGGAACAATCACAACACACTAACTGAAATTGCGAAAACTGTTTTAAACGTAAAGAGGAGTAAGGTAAGAATACGATACGCAGAGATTTGGTAAGGAAGTTCCCCACGTCGTCCTCGCGTGTGGGTACGTCTCCCTCTCAATTTCAAATGAAATTAAGAACTTTGATTATGAATTATTGCCGAATTCGTTGATACAAGGTTATGATACAAAGACAGAATTCTAAATTCCAAGAACTTCTTCTTGTATGAACCTTCACTTGATCTGAGCAGATCAAGAATTTCCTGCACGAAATTGCAAACAATTCACCGGTTCCACGACCTGCTTGCGAAATCCCCCGATCTCCAAACGCAACGCTGCGGCTGAATCTGTTTTGCAAACGTGACTCACAAACCCTCAAGAACACTCCAGTTCTTGAAGGATAAACCAGTAGGTTTTTCCTCAAAACCCCCTTCAATCTTCAACTCAGCTAGATCCTCGATCGTTCCACTGAAAACCACAGCTAGATCCTTGATCGTACCACTGAACGTTATCTCGATAATCCTTTAATCCAGAGAACAAGAATGGTTATGTGTTGATGTTCTTGAAGAAAAGTGATTGAGAAGATGAATAAGATGAAGTCTCTTTCAGGTTTCTATGTGCTCTCAAACAATTGCTGCTACACTGCTTTTGATCTTGTGTTCAATTGTTTTTCCCTCAAAGAATTCGTGAAAAGCCACTGCTGTCACAACACCTCTTATATATGCTGAAAACAGAAACTGTTAGAACACAAAACAAACTTATGCATTGATACATGAGGGTATGCATCGATGCATACTGTAAAGTGAATGAGTTTTTGGTGAAATTGATAAAGCATGGATCGATGCATAATTCGTATGTATTGATGCATATGACATTTCCACTAACATGTATCAATGCCTAATACGTATGCATTGATACATAGGTTGTTTCAACTGATCATGCATCGATGCAAGGATCGTTTGGATCGATCCATAGAGCATTTTGCCTTTCATGTGTCGACACATGACTCGTATGCATCGATGCATACTGAACAAAAAAGTGTTGTGATTTACCACATGCTGTATGGATCGATGCATAGGCTTATGTGTTGATGCATACTGACACAAAATGGATTTTATGTGTTATTTTAAGAGGAGTATCAATGTAGGTCTTTATGTACAGTTATGCAACAATAGAATGGGATAAAAACACAATAAAAACACAAATGTATCATGTAATGTAATGCACAACCAACATTTGGATGATGATCACACAATTTGCTATCATTCAAAATTAATTCAAAGTAAAGAATTTTCTCACAAACTCCCCCTTTTTGATGATGGCAAATTCTTGGCAAGATGTGTGATACTCCCCCTGAGTTTGTGCATATCTGCATTTTCTCCCCCTTTGTCAACATCAAAAAGAGGAAGAAGCAGGTCTATTAAGGTAGCATGGTGTAGCAGGACATGGCAAAAAAATTGATAAAAAGCTATCAATCACAAAGAAGGAAGCTTCAAAGTAAAGAATCATTCACAAAGAATGACGAATAAGGGCAATAACAATAGAGATAAACAGAAAGAGAAAAGCATTTAAGGATTCGAACGAGTTTAAGAATTACATAAGCTAAACCATATATTGTGCAACAAAATAAAACTTGAGCAATATGAGATGAAATGCAGTGAGATGAAATGATGGTGGGTTAATTTGGATTGTGGCCACCACAGGACTCCTCATCATCTCTGGCTGGATCTCTGTAGCTTGGCGGAGGCGGAGAAGGAGGCATTGTGTCTGGATTTTGGCCCATGAAGGAGTATTGCCTAAATCTGTCTGGAACTTCAATACTTCTAAATCTGTCCATAATACCAGGATTTTCGCGGCAGTCGTCCATAAAGCCAGACATTTCGTTGTAGAAAACTTGGTGCCATTTAACCAAGTCTTGGTGCCAAGCGTGTTGATTCTGATACATCTGTGTATGCTCATCATGCCAGTCACGATGCTCCTTGTGCCACTCAGATTGTTGTACATTCCAATACCGTGCTTCTTCATGACGTTCTTTGTTGGCAATTTCCATCTGTTGAAGCATATGAGTGATGTCCGCAGTAGGTATTGAGGATGAAGTACCACCGGAGAATGGAGGGGCTGTAGGTTCAGGTACATAGTTGGTAGGAGACCACCTTCGTGGCACCCAATCACCCCAACCAGCATTGGCCTTAGCTTGAGGCACATCTTCTTCAGGCGCATCCTGCATTTCTTCATCAGGCTGATCTTCAACGACATAGATTCGTTCAGAAGGCTCATCAAAGTTGTAGATTCTAGTTTTAGATTTTCTTTCAAAGAAGTAGAAGCATTTACGGTCCTTGTCCCACCGATATCCCATATGCGATAGAGTGGAAGAGTCAAACTCTTGAGCAGCGGATGGAGATAGGAGAGGAACAAGAGGTATTGCAACATTCCAAAACTTAAGGATTTTCATTATTTGAGAGGCATAACCTTGAGCAACATTCTTGGAGCTGTTGCGCGCAAAAAATAGACGTTTTACAAAGTAGTTTGCCCAATTTAAGAGAACCTTATTTTGCAGAATGTATAGAAGGTGTATGCTTGCCCTGTCCAACCGAGAATGGCCACTGTTTGTTGGGCGCAGAATGTGTGATGATCCAATGAAGAATACGCGGAGTTTGCTTTATCATATCGGACGTGACGTGTTCATCCTCACTTAGCGGTCTGTCTATCTTTAAGATAGATGGAGTAAAGTCCTTCATGTCAAACTCAGTATCAAAATTCAGGTCATGCCAGGACTTGAAATTCATCGACGGAGGCGGAATTTGAAATACTGTTTCCCAATCAGAGGCTTCAAAGGTATATGTTCTGATACCGATAGAACACCGGAACATATAGCCTCTACCAGTTTGTAAACCAGCATAAAAGGCCCGGATGAAATCCTCATGATACTCATCCTTTGTAGATAGAAAGGACCCAAGTCTTTGTGCATGCAGGAGTTCAACCACATCAGTTAGATGCAGATGAATAGCATCTCTTTTATCAAAGACATGGGGTTTCATTTACCAACCTTGTCTTGAAGGATTCCTCAAATTCAGCAGCAATGGCAGGATGAAGTATGTCTAAGGCATTTGGAGGAACATCTGGTGGTTGCTGAGAAGTACCGACTGTTTCCTTTCCTTTTCCTTTTCCTTTTGCTCTGGCTGGAATAGTGCGTGGAGGCATAGTGATGTTAGATTTAGGGTTTTAGAGAAAGTGAAGATGAGGAAGATTAGGGTTAGTCACTGGTTTTGGGGTTTTTGAGGACAGATGATATGAAGTCTTGAGATAGGAAGTGATAGGGTTGGCTGATGTGTCGATGCATGAGAGAGAAAGAAATGTATTTAAATCAAATAGCATCAGTATGTGTCGATGCAAATGGCCATGGATCGATGCCTATCATTCACATTTGTTTATAACAGGCCTGTGTATCGATACATGCGATGGATGCATCGATGCATCCTGAACCAGTTCGTTACAAGAAATTGAAATCCAGAATATAGGGATCGATGCATACATGTTTTGTGTCGATGCATACTGATGCTAAACCAGATTTTAATGAATTTTGATGCAGTATGGATATGCATTATGCACTATGTCATGATGGTTATGCCCAAGAAAGATTCATAAGTCAGATTTTTAATGTGCAAGCAATATAGGCAAACAATATAGGCAAACAATATATGCAATCAAATTTATATCAACGAGAGTAAGAACATCTGTTCTAACATACACAACCACTTAGCAGTAAGAGAATTGTAGAAAGGATTGATATTACCTCTGTTGGCGTAATCTTGTGATGGATAAGTGTCATCTAAAACGAATCTTATTAACCAAGGTGAGGCATAATATAATTAAGAGGCAACATGCTTAAGACATCAAATGAGAAAGATCTAAGATCCCTAATTCACGACGAATGTTGAAGAAAGGTTCCGTTGCCAAAGGTTTAGTGAAAATATCAGCAAGCTGATTTTTGGAGTCAACGTGCTCAAATACAACATCTTCTTTTTCAACATGGTCGCGAAGAAAGTGATGTCTAATCTCTATGTGTTTAGTGCGTGAGTGTAAAACAGGGTTTTTAGTAAGGTTTATGGCACTAGTGTTGTCACATTTTATAGGAATACGTTTGAGTTGAATGTTGAAGTCTTGTAGTAGCTGCTTCAGCCATAAAATCTGAGTGCAACAACTACCGGCTGCAACGTATTCTGCCTCTGCAGTTGACAAAGCCACAGAAACCTGCTTTTTGCTATGCCAACTTACCAAGGAATTTGAAAACAGGTGACATGTACCACTTGTGCTTTTCCTATCTGATTTGCAGCCAGCAAAATCAGAATCGGAGTACCCTACTAAACTACAATCACTTCCTTTGGAATACCAAAGCCCATATTTAGGTGTTCCGTGAAGATATCTAAATATGCGCTTCACCGCTTTTAGGTGCGATTCCTTAGGATTTGATTGATAGCGTGCACACAAACAAACACTAAACATGATGTCAGGTCTAGAAGCAGAAAGATACAAGAGAGATCCAATCATACCTCTGAACTTTTTGACATCTACACACTTACCATGCTCATCCTTATCTAGATTTCCGTTGGTAGGCATTGGGGTGTCAATTGATTTTGAGTCATTCATTCCAAAGCCCTTGAGTAGTTCTCTGCAGTATTTTGTTTGACATACTGCTGTACCCTCATCAAGTTGCTTTATTTGCAGTCCTAGGAAGTAGTTCAGCTCCCCCATTAGACTCATCTCAAATTCACCCTGCATAACCTTAGAAAATTCTTCGACCAAGTGTATGTTAGTTGAACCAAATATTATATCGTCGACATAAACTTGAACTAAAAGAATGTGCTTCCCTTTGTGTTTAATAAAGAGAGTATTGTCCACCTTACCTCTTGAATATCCATGATCAATTAGGAATTTGCTAAACCTTTCATACCAAACCCGAGGGGCTTGTTTAAGACCATACAAAGCTCGTTTTAATTTGTAAACATGATCTGGATTTTCAGCATTTTCAAAACCAGGAGGTTGTGAAACATATACTTCTTCATTTATGACACCATTAAGAAAAGCACTCTTTACGTCTATTTGGTAAAGCTTAAAATCCTTAGAACACGCATAGGCAAGCAAAAGACGTATAGCTTCAAGGCGAGCAACTGGAGCATAAGTTTCCTCATAGTCTATGCCCTCCTCTTGGTTATACCCTTGTGCTACTAAACGTGCCTTGTTCCTAGTAATCACTCCGTTTTCATCAAGCTTATTTCTAAAAACCCACTTAGTGCCTATGATATGATGATCTCGCGGACGAGGGACAAGTTCCCAAACGTCATTTCTTTTAAATTGATTAAGCTCTTCTTGCATGGCCATTAGCCAAAATTCATCAATCAAGGCCTCTTTGGCATTTTTAGGTTCTACTTGTGAAACAAACGCGAAGTGAGAACAAAAATTACTTATCTTAGAACGGGTCATTACTCCCTTTGAAATGTCTCCCAAGATGTTGTCAATGGGATGGTCTTTTGAGGATTTCCAAGCTGTTGGAAGATCCTTCACTTCAGCTGTCTTTTCTTCCTCATTTTCTTCATGACTAGTATCTTCCTCCTTCTCATGGGCAGCTGTTTTGGACTGATCAGTTTCCTCAACAGCTTCCTTGAGTATGTCTTCTGTAGATACACCTGCGTCATCAAAAGAAATACCTTTTCCGACATTTTTCGGATAAGACTCATCAAAAGAAACATGAACAGATTCTTCAACAGTAAGTAAACGCTTATTATACACTCTATATGCTTTACTTGACAGTGAGTAACCAAGAAAGATACCTTCATCCGCTTTTGCATCAAACTTCCCAATATTTTCCTTACCGTTATTCAAAACAAAACACTTACAATCGAATACGTGAAGATGTGACAAGTTTGGTTTTCTTCCTTTCAAAAGTTCATAAGGAGTTTTATTTAAAATAGGGCGAATTAAGATTCTGTTTAAAACATAACAGGCTGTGCTGACAGCATCAGCCCAAAAGTATTTTGGTAATCCACCCTCATTAAGCATTGTTCTTGCCAACTCCTCTAAAACACGATTTTTACGCTCCACAACGCCATTGTGTTGTGGAGTTCGAGGAGCTGAAAAATTATGCTCAATACCATACTTGTCACCGAACTTCTCAAAGTGATAATTTTGAAACTCACCACCATGATCGCTACGAATTGTAACTATTTTGGAATTCATTTTGTTTTGGGACAGATTTGCAAAATTCTTAAAAGCAGAAAAAGTTTCATCTTTGCTATGAAGGAATATAGTCCAAGTAAATCTAGAGTAGTCATCAACTATTACAAAGCCATAGTAATTTCCACCTAGGCTCTTTGTCCTAGAAGGTCCAAAGAGATCCATATGGAGAAGCTCAAGGGGTCGTGAAGTTGAAATTATGTTTTTAGATTTAAAAGAGACCCTCGTTTGCTTTCCCATTTGGCACGCGTCACATAGGTGGTCTTTTGAAAATTTTATTTTTGGTAGACCGACTACTAGATCCTTAGATACAACCTTATTAAGCAAATCGAAATTAACATGCGCTAAACGTCTATGCCAAAGCCAAGAATCATCATTCAAGGTGACTAGACATTTAGTACTTGTCAAAGGTACATCAAACAGGTCAAGCATATAGATATTGTTTACTCTTACACCCTTAAACACAATGTTCTGTTCAGCATGTTCAATTATGCAGCAAGTTTTTGTGAACGAAACTTTATAGCCCATGTCGCATAGTTGACTTATGCTTAACAAATTGTGTTTAAGTCCCTCTACTAGATGGACATTTGAAATAGTAGTGGTGGAGGGATTACCTACACTACCTTTGCCGAGTATAGCTCCTTTGTTATTGTCTCCATAAGTAACATATCCCTTCTTCTTTGCCTTGAAGTCTATAAAAAGCGATATCTCACCGGTCATGTGCCTCGAGCAGCCGCTGTCAAGAAACCACCTTCTATCTGCGGAGGCAAGGCACTCATCCTACAATATCAAAAGAGAGACGTTGGTACCCAATTTTCATTGGGTCCAAGTGGGTAAGTGCTAACATGGTTGCCTTTTGGCTTCCATTGATAAATACCTTTAGGGACAAGAAATCTCCTAAACTTGCATTTCTCAATGGTATGGCCAGCATGACAACAATAATGACATAAACCATGATGATGTGTTTGTTGTTTCTTGTTCATTAAATCCTTTAGAATAAAAGAGTATTTTGCATATGGAGGATTTAATGACTTCTTAAACAACCTAGAGTCAACGACATAAGTAACTTTAGGTTGTAGCGCCTTCTTTAATTTGACCTTAAGAGTGTTTACCTCTTTTTGCCAAATATAACAAGCGTCACAATACCTAACTCTACTACATCCATCAATGTCAATATTTTTTGAATTTTCTGCAATACTAGCTTTCAACGCTTCTAAATCAATTTCAGCTTTGTTTACTTTACCTTCCAAAAATGAAAAAATATGTTTGTCGGAAGATAGTCTTTTAAAAGCATCTACAACTTCGTTATGCAGTTTTTCAAAAGCTATTTTTAGTTCCGAAAAAGACATAGAAGAGAAATTATTGTAATAGGCTTGTTTTACCTTTTTGTCATTGTTTTTCTTCTTGTGGTAGGACAGATTTTTTGTATGAGCCATAAGGCACAAATTTGCGTCTTCATCACCATCACTTGAGCTCTGTGTGCTTGATGAATCACTATCACTTTCCCATGCAATGTACGCTCTTCTTTGTTTGTTGTACCCTTTTGGTGAATCTTTTCTTTGATCCTTATACTTCATAGGGCAGTCCGTTTTATAATGTCCAGATTTACCACAATTAAAACAGGATCCTCTTCCTCTACTCTTCTTGTTCTCTTCTTGTTTCGAATTTGTAGATTGTCTTCGAAACTTCATGAGATTTTTGTCGGAATGCTTGACTCCATTCTTTCGAATGAATCTATTATATCTCCTTACAAACAGTCCCATTTCCTCATCATCCGAGTCTTTGTCACTACTTGAATCATTGTCGCTTTGCTCTTTTCGTGAGGACTTAGAGCTAGAGGCCACAAGAGCTATTGGCTTCTTCTCTCCCTCTTTGTCTCTTTTCTTCTCCTTTTCCTTCTTACTTTTGTTCTCATGTTTTTCAAGACTTTCCAATGCTTGCTGATGTTCTTCCAGCTTTCCAAACAGAGTTGTAATCGTAAGTCTTGTTAGATCGTTGGCTTCCTTAATTGCTGTTACTTTAGGTTGCCACTCCCTGCTAAGACACCTGAGAATTTTATTAGTAGCAATTTCATTGGAAATAGGTTTTCCAAGCGCATTCAATCGGTTAGTTAGATGAGTGAATCTCTTTTGCATGTCGGAGATAGATTCTCCTTGTTTCATGCGAAAGAGCTCAAACTCTTGATTGAGTGTGTTAATGCGGGACTGTTTTACTTCAGTAGTACCCTCATGGGCAACTTCTAAAGCATCCCACATTTCTTTAGCTGTCGTGCAATGGGATACTCGATAATACTCATCAACACCAAGTGCTGAAATTAGCATGTTTCGAACTTTCCAATCACACGACCACTTTTTCTCATCTTTCTCATTCCAATCATCTTCTGGTTTAGGTACTATGGCGCCAGCCGCATTTGTCATAGTAATTTGAAACGGACCATTTTCAATGGCAGCCCATACTAGCCTATCCACAGAATTTATATGAACTCGCATGCAGTCTTTCCAGTAGCCGTAATTTTCACCGTTGAAAATAGGCGCTCTATTATACGCCCCCTTTGGTTCAGAATCCATACTGTTACAGGCAGCCACAGAGCACCAGCGAACCGGCGCTCTGATACCACTTGTTAGACGGTGTGGCTAGTGATCGAGAGGGGGGTGAATAGATCACCTCTTTGAAATTTAACGGATTTAAAGTTTTATCAGAGTTTTTAAAGTTGGCGGAAAATATCAGTCCCGAATCGACTTCCGTCTATTCTCAACCGCTACTAGAAAACCGGACACACGAGTTTAATGCTAGATTTGAATAAGAATGACAGAAACAATCAACACCAGAATTTTAGCTAATTGAATGCACTTATCATTAAAGTCTATTTCCAATGAATAAAACCTAGCTAACAATTTTGTCAAACAGTTGGTGTGTATGTGATCAATGATGAACAGCAGTAGAGTTTAATTAAAAAGGCTTTCTTGCCACTGCTGTCTTGCAAAAGGAACGATCACAACACACTAACTGAAATTGCGAAAACTGTTTTAAACGTAAAGAGGAGTAAGGTAAGAATACGATACGCAGAGATTTGGTAAGGAAGTTCCCCACGTCGTCCTCGCGTGTGGGTACGTCTCCCTCTCAATTTCAAATGAAATTGAGAACTTTGATTATCAATTATTGTCGAATTCGTTGATACAAGGTTATGATACAAAGACAGAATTCTAAATTCCAAGAACTTCTTCTTGTATGAACCTTCACTTGATCTGAGCAGATCAAGAATTTCCTGCACGAAATTGCAAACAATTCACCGGTTCCACGACCTGCTTGCGAAATCCCCCGATCTCCAAACGCAACACTACGGCTGAATCTGTTCTGCAAATGTGACTCACAAACCCTCAAGAACACTCCAGTTCTTAAAGGATAAACCAGCAAGTTTTTCCTCGAAACCCCCTTCAATCTTCAACTCAGCTAGATCCTCGATCGTTCCACTGAAAACCACAGCTAGATCCTTGATCGTACCACTGAACGTTATCTCGATAATCCTTTAATCCAGAGAACAAGAATGGTTATGTATCGATGCCTAATACGTATGCATTGATACATAGGCTGTTTCAACTGATCATGCATCGATGCAAGGATCGTTTGGATCGATCCATAGAGCATTTTGCCTTTCATGTGTCGACACATGACTCGTATGCATCGATGCATACTGAACAAAAAAGTGTTGTGATTTACCACATGCTGTATGGATCGATGCATAGGCTTATGTGTTGATGCATACTGACACAAAATGGATTTTATGTGTTATTTTAAGATGAGTATCAATGTAGGTCTTTATGTACAGTTATGCAACAATAGAATGGGATAAAAACACAATAAAAACACAAATGTATCATGTAATGTAATGCACAACCAACATTTGGATGATGATCACACAATTTGCTATCATTCAAAATTAATTCAAAGTAAAGAATTTTCTCACACCCCAACACCGTTGCCATTCACATTCACAGCCCCATCAAACATCAGTGTCCACTTGTCATCAGGATCTGGTCCTTCCTCGACAAGAGGCTCTTCACAATCTTTCATCTTCAGATACATGATGTCTTCATCAGGGAATTCAAACATCATCGGCTGATAATCATCAATTGGTTGCTCGACAAGGTAATCTGACAGAATACTACCTTTGATGGCTATCTGCGACGTGTACTGAATATCATATTCTGTTAGAATCATCTGCCAACGGGCAACACGTCCGGTGAGAGTCGGCTTCTCAAAGATGTACTTCACTGGATCCATCTTAGAAATCAATAAGGTAGTATGGTTCAACATATACTGCCTCAGTCGGCGAGCAGCCCAGGCCAAAGCACAACAAGTTTTCTCGAGCTGCGAATATTTGATTTCACAGTCGGTAAACTTTTTGCTAAGGTAGTATATGGCATGCTCTTTTCGACCAGACTCGTCATGCTGTCCCAATACACACCCCATCGAGTTCTCAGTCACTGACAGGTACATTATCAGAGGCCTCCCAGGAACTGGAGGTATAAGGATTGGAGGTTTCTGTAAATACTCTTTTATCTTGTCAAAAGCTTTCTGACAATCATCATTCCACCTGATTGCTTGATTCTTCCTTAGCAATTTGAATATCGGTTCATACGTGGCAGTTAGGTGAGATACAAACCGTGCAATGTAGTTCAATCTCCCTAAAAACCCACGAACCTGCTTTTCAGTTTTCAGTTCAGGCATTTCTTGTATAGCTTTTACTTTTGCTGGATCAACCTCAATCCCTTTCTCACTGACAATGAAACCCAATAGCTTACCGGATCTCACTCCAAACGTACACTTGTTCGAATTCAGTCTCAGTTTGAATTTTCTCAATCTATCAAACAACTTCTGCAAATTTACCAGGTGCTCCTCTTCTGTCTGCGACTTCGCAATCATTTCATCCACGTACACTTCAATCTCTTTGTGCATCATGTCATGAAAGAGAGTCGTCATAGCCCTCTGATAGGTAGCACCGGCATTCTTCAGCCTAAATGGCATCACCTTATAGCAGAACGTGCCCCAAGGTGTAATGAATGTCGTCTTTTCCATGTCCTCTGGCGCCATCTTGATCTGATTATACCAGAAAAACCATCCATGAAAGAGAAAACCGAGGATTGAGCCGTATCATCTACCAATACATCAATGTGAGGTAATGGGAAATCATGTTTCGGACTAGCTCTATTCAAATCCCGGTAATCGACACACATCCTGACTTTGCCGTCCTTCTTCGGCACGGGAACAATGTTAGCCACCCACGAGGGATAGGTAGTCATTGATAGAAAACCCGCATCCAACTGCTTCTGAACCTCTTCCTTGATCTTGACCGCCATATCAGGACTAGTTCTGCGAAGCTTCTGCTTGACTGAAGGACAATCTTCTCTGAGAGGTAGCCTATGCACCACAATATCGGTATCCAACCCAGGCATATCTTGATACGACCAGGCGAATATCTCCACATATTCTCTCAGCATTTCAATCAACCTCCTCTTGACATCTTCCTTCAAAGCAGCCCCGATCTTTATCTCTTTTCTAGCGTCCTCAATACCAAGATTAATAATCTCCAACTCCTCCTGATGAGGTTGGATGACCCTCTCCTCTTGCTTCAATAATCTGACCAGTTCTTTGGGGAGTTCACAGTCTTCCTCACTCTCCTCTTCAGCTTGGTAGATGGGATTATTGAAATCATACTGAGCCATAACAGAACTGTTCATAGTGGGATCCGTAAGATCGATTTTGCATGTTTAATGCTCTATTTTAGAAAAAAGAGTTCAATAAAGCCACGAAAACAAAAAACATTGCCATTTTATTGTTTTGAAAATGAAAAACAAAAACAGAAAGATAGGGATCACAAAATTGTTTGCAAAACGTCCTTTATTAATGATATCATTAAAAAAACATGATGAGGCCCTACAATGAACCACTACGCCTTGGGCAGAACGTAGGGTTTTGTGCAAAATGAAAAACAAAATAAAATTACTCTGTTTGAAGAGTAACTTGGACCACTCCTTCGGCTGTCCAGTTGTTGATTGACTCCCCTAGTGCACACGGGCGAACCCAGTTGTCCAGATCACAATCACTATCACAGTCTTCACCACCGGTTGCAAAGACGTCACCATGATTCATCAGCCCAGCGCTGGTAAAGGTACTCGGCCCTTTCTGCTCAATTTTCTCTGATTGTAGAGGTTGATAACCAATACCGAACTTGTCTTCCTTGACGGGAAGGTCCACCATCTTGCCCCAACCTTCTGCATTGCCTGAGTTGACAACCTCCATAGCCTGTTTGTAAGATGCAATTGAGGCACTTGGCTTCTTCTGCTCAGCAAAAGCCACCCTCTCAAGAGCAACGGTCTCAAATGCCTGGCATAAAGTTTCATGGATCTCGCCATCCACCTCCACATATTTGAAAGAGGATAAATGACTCACCAGAATGTCCTCCTCGCCGCACACTGTCACAATCTGACCGTTCCAGACATACTCCAGCTTCTGATGGAGAGTCGACGAAACCGCCCTAGCCCCATGTATCCAGGGATGCCCCAAAAGACAACTATATGCTGGTTGGATATCCATCACATAAAAAGCAATACTGAACACCTCCGGGCCAATCTTCACTGGCAATGTGACTTCACCAAAAACAGACCGTTTGGATCCATCAAACGCACGAATAATGAGATCACTGGGAGTGAGGACAACCCCTTCAACATCAATCTTGCCCAAAGTCTTCTTGGGCAGCACGTTCAAAGACGAGCCAGTGTCCACCAACACATGTGACAACACTGCGCCTTTGCACTCCATGGTGATATGCAGGGCTTTGTTATGGTTGCGACCCTCAGGCGTCAGATCCAAATCTGTAAACCCCAAACCATGCCTCGTACTCACATTAGCAATAGCACCCTCCAACTGGTTGACAGAGATCTCTTGAGGCACGTAAGCCAAATTCAACATTTTCAGCAAGGCGTTACGGTGTGCCTCAGAGCATAGCAGCAATGAGAGTATAGAAATTTTGGACGGAGTTTGATTCAGCTGATCTACAATCTTGTAGTCACTCTTCTTAATTATCTTCATAAACTCCTCCACATCTTTCTCGAATGAACCCTCAAGCGCCTCCTTCTGAACAGGTTCTTCATCTACCGCAACTTGTTTACCCTTTGCTTTGGAGAGAGCCTCCGCATTGTTGTCTCTCAATGGATGCAGTGCGAACAGAAGACCACTCTTGGTAAACCCTCCTGGTCCCCCTACAATGTCCACCACTGGACTCACAGTTGCAGGAACTCTACTTGGCAAACCAATAGTCACTGGAGCTTGGCTAACTGGCCTTGCCTGACTTTCAGCCCTTCTGTTGTTGCGATAGGCTTTATCATACTTCCATAGCACGACCCTACTATTCTCAACAGCCCTTCTACCAGAAGCAACGATAGTAGTGGGAGCACTGACAGTTACTGGGGCAGATATGGTAACAGGAGTACCAACGGTTGTAGGTGCACTGACAATTCTCTGGCCACGTCCCTCTGACGGTTTGAAATAAATGGTGACAGTTGACACCGCCCCACTATCTTTCACAGCCCGAGCAAACTGTAGATAACCCTCGTCAATCAGATTCTGGATACCAGTCTTCAACTGTATACAACCATTCTCTGAATCTTCACATTCTGAACAGCCCTTACCACAGCCCGGGAACACTTCCCCATCCAGCAGACGATCTTTCACAACAAACAACGGAGTCTGAATCTCTTCAACATCAGCTATCAAATCCCAGGCCTCCTCACCTTCCACATTGTTCACTCTATGCGCACCATGCTGAGGCATAGGGTTGTTCACAACATTAGGCACAGGAGCAAAATTGATTGTTTTGGCGTCAATTAAGTCCTGGACCTTATGATGAAAAGCCCGACAGTTCTCAATGTGGTGCCCTGGCGCACCAGAGTGGAAATCACAACGAACGTTGGCATCATACCCAGGTGGTATCTTTGTCAACGGAGCCATCGTACGCAACTCAACAAACCCCAATCTGAGCAATTCGGGCAGCAATTCAGCGTATGTCATAGGCAACGGGTCGAACCGATGGTCCGGCATTCTCTGTCTCGGCTGAAACGAACGTTGCTGTTGTTGTGGTTGTTGTGGCGGTTGTTGAACTCTCTGTTGTTGCTGTTGTCGTGGTTGAGGTGCTGGGATAGTTACAGCAGCAACCTGGCGATATTGACCTTTGTTTGTATTTCTTCGACTGTGCACAACATTAGTCTCACCCTCCCTTCTGCGAGGTGCCCCAGAAAATGGCTTCTTTGAGGATGAAGAACCAGCATCTTGAATCTTTCCAGCTTTAATGAGACTCTCTGTCCTCTCTCCACAGATCACAACGTCATAAAAGCTACCGAATGGGCAACTCCCCATCCGGTCCATAAACACTCCTTGTAAAGTCCCGATAAACATATCGGTCAGCTCCCTTTCCAGCATGGGAGGTTGCACCCGTGCAGCTAATTCACGCCATCTCTGGGCGTACTCTTTGAAGCTTTCCCCTGATTTCTGACATAGACTCTGCAACTGAGTCCGGCTCGGAGCCATGTCCATATTATGTTTGTATTGCCTCAGAAAAGCTTCACCCAAATCTCTCCAACTTCTGATGGATTCTCTTTTCAGCTCCATGTACCAATCCAAGGAAGCTCCAGACAAGCTATCCTGGAAGAAGTACATCCACATCTTCTCGTCGTCAGTGTAGGCAGAAATCTTTCTGTAGTAGGCCTGCACATGGGTGCGAGGATAAGAAGTACCGTTGTATTTATCAAAGGAAGGCGCTTTGAACTTATAGGGAATTCTCAACCCATCCACTAACCCCATATTCGTCACATCAAAACCCAAAGAATTCTGATACTCCATGGCTCTGATCTTCTCAGCTAGGGCATCAACTTTATTGTCCCTCTCTTCAACTCTTACAACCTCGTCGTCTTCACTGAGCAGGGTAAACATATCCTCCTGCCTGTCAACCAGCGGAGCAAGATGGCGAACGGGAGCACGAGTAGCTCCGGCATTAACAGTCTCTGCAGCAAGAGGCTGTCCATTGATTCTGATTCCTCTCAAATCATCACCCATGGCATAATCATTGACGGGAGCAACAGCAACAACATTATCATTCACAGGTACACCCACTGGTGAAGCACGGCTGGGTGGCATAATCACGGCTTCCTGTCTCTGGGCTAAGGCACGCAACTCCTCTTGCCCTTGAACGACCCCTTGCATCATTGTCATGAATTGGGCCATGTTAGCCCTCATCTCAATCAACTCAGCTTGCACTTGGTCCATGTTCCTCTGTTGATTCAACCGGGTTGCGTAGCGGTGCGGACGTTGATCAACAATCCTGCCTAAAACAGGAACCAGAGTGAGAAGTCTCGATCAAGAACACCTGTAATGCAAAATGATATGTGTATGATGCTTATGATGCGTATGATGCACATGATATGTTCATTTCTCAGGCAATCAAGAGCCTAATTCATCTTTCCAGAAATGGCAACCTGCAATGAACAACAAAGCAGCAACATACACAAGATAATGAGCACAAGGCGAAACATTAACAATCTCATCTATAAACATGAGCAACAAGGATCATACAACAAAGGTTCAAACGATCAGAGTACAACAATGAACCCCATCCAACAAGCCTGGAGGTGATTCTCAACATAAACAACAGATACAAACTAGGAAATACGCCCTCCAGGAATGAGCGTCTTCAGATACTAGCACTGGTCTATCAACAGGTCACATTCTGAACATTCTGGCAGAGGGGTGATCTTCTCCTTCAGTTGTCTTCTGAGCTCCACAACTTCTCCTCCAAGCTGGCTCTCTGATGCATGTCTCAAGTCTACCTCCTTCTTCAATTGGATTTCTTTGTCTCTAAGTTGCTTCTCCAGGTCTCTTATCTTCTTCTGATAATTGGCTTCAGCTCTCTGCAACCTCAAGCACTCCCGGTGTTCTTCATTCAACAAAGTCTCCATCTCCTCATAGGGCCTCTTCTTGCCCTTCAATCTGCTAGCATCTTCACCCTGCATGCCTTTGAGTTGATGAGCCAAGTTCAACTTATCATCTTTGGCTTTGTAAAGCTCCATCTGGGTATCTTGTTCCTTCTCTTTCAACCGACGATTCTCCATCAAGGCTTGTTTGTACTGCTCAGCAGGCACACTCTCAGCAAGGATCAAAGGTGGTTGCTCTTGCAAAGACTCCACCCTATCATAGGGCAGCAACAAAGTCTCCACTCTCTTCTTGACCCAATCGATGTAATCAGGCATAGCAACTGCAAACTTCTTCCCTAGAACAGCTCCATCCTTAACACCAATGGTCTTCCAAGCTCTTCCTACTTGCTCCAATCTAGCAGGGTCACTCTGCTTCTCAAAATACACACTCTCAGCTATCTCAGCATCAAGTGGTCTTCCATTCATCACAAACCCCAACTGGCGAAGAGAAAGAACCGGGTTGTAATTGATGCAACCCTTAGTCCCTATAAGTGGCACATTACGAAACTCTCCACAACTCATGATGACATTACGCACATCCATCCGGTAAGATTGCCACCTGATAGCATAGGAGGTAAGAGACATAATCCTCTGAGTCCACTTATGAGTGCTCTGAGCATCCACAAAAGGTCCACTGACTGGCAGCAAGGACAAGAACCATCTGAGTAGCAACGGGAGACAGCATCTGATAGCCCCACCCTTACCATGCCTACTATGAATAGCATAGTAAGTGTCAGCTAACAAAGTAGGAACTGGGTTTCCTCCAAGGAAAATAATGACAACAGCAAGATCCACAAAATTGGGCATACTCGGGAACAACACCACTCCATAGATCATGATGGCCAACTGAGCATGAAAAGTTTCCCAGTTTCCCTTCTTTGCTTCTTCTCTAGCCATCCTCAACAAGAACTTCAAAGGCAAACCCACAACATCACCACTCGACTTCCAATTGTCACCCACTTCCTTGATACCCAAATGGAGAGCTCTGGCAACAATTCTGAAATCAACCTCCTCTGGAACATCCAAGAAAGGAACCTGGTATCTGATCGGGACATTGAACAGAATAGAATACTCCTCAAGAGTGGGCGCTAACTGATAATCCTAGAAAGTGAAGCAACGGAGCTCTGGGTCATAGAATTGTAGAAGAGTCTGCAATGGCACTGGATCTACCACCATCTTCAATAGTGTCAACAAATCCCCATACTGATCAACAAACGCCTTCTGATTACCACCGGTCACAAAGTTGCTCAACTCTATCAATGTCGTCAATGGCTCACGGTGAAAACTGTAGGTGCAAGTCTTCCTCTTCAACTCGAGAACGAATGCCATCTCTCAAAGTGAATAGACTCCTGAATGAACATGAGAAATGATATGCATGAAGAGATTATCTTTTTTCTTTTTCTTTTTCTTTTTTTTTTGACTTTTTTTTTTGCATTATTTTTTTTTTTGAAAGTAAACATGCTATGATGCAAATGATGCAAACACGACTGGTTGGCTGTGTATCTCGGAGCACAGGTTCAAAGCTTCGGCTTGAATTCGGAACCACAAAGTCATCTGAGACCCAAAAATCATCTAAGACCCATATATCTGAACCAAGTCACCAACAGGACCCAAGAGTCACCAACAAGTCACCAACAAGTCACCAACGGTACCTGTAATAATGATCATTCCCTCCCCACTCACGGGTGTCACCTAGGCCAGGGTAAGGTCAAGAGAAACGCAGGATAAACAACCCTTTCATAGAATATCATCATGTACACACCAGATGTATGTACCGATAATACCCCATCAGGATCTGAACTGCTTGTGATATCAAGTTCCGCTAAGTGACGTAATACCACCCGCTTCCCAAGAATCACTTTATTCCTAGGTGTCCTAGAGTACACTCATAGCCTGGGTATTGGGCCTTTTACCTTATGTAACTCCCACCCCAACAGAGAAACAGACAACCAACCAGCACAGATGAAGATATGATGAATGCAAACATAAATGCAAACACAAATGCAAATATACACAAATAAATGAAATAAATGAAACAGCAAAAGCAACCAGACCATATCCTAGAGAGCGCTAGGAGAGACTCGCTTAGGGAAGATGGACCAGCAAGAGGTTAACTTCTGTTAGTCCCCAGCAGAGTCGCCAGCTGTCGCATTACGCGAAAAACCGTCGGGAAAAAACAATAGAGACGCCACCGTGCGTTATTTATCCCAAAGGAGAGAAAGGAAACGCTCGAAGTAAACCTGGAAAAGACATGGTCTCGCGATCGGAGATTGATGGGATCGGGAGTCGGTTATGCGAAGGGAAGGTATTAGCACCCCTACGCATCCGTCGTACTCGACGGGATCCACACTCAAAAAGGATAGAAGAAAGGTTGCTAAAGACTGCTCAAACACTGCACACACACTGGAAGGGGACACAGAAAAGACGGAAGAAGGTGACTTGGCAGGATATCGCATCCTGGGCCTACATAGTCTGTCAGACACAGACATCAGAGTCGACGTAGTTCGGGGGGAAAGCGGAACGTGCTCGCTAGGATGTCGCATCCTATGCATACGTATCTTCTCTAACCAGAGAAGAATCAGAGGACTCGTAGCTCGGCTAATGCACGCCAAACAAAACCACACAAGAAACCGACTGCCAATCGCTGGACTTACGTCAGACTCCACACAAACAGGCAAACATGGAAACCGAATGCCAATCGCTGGACTTATATCAGACTCCAACAAGCAAACAAGACACAGGAAACCAACTGCCAATCGCTGGACTTACGTCAGACTCCAACAAGCAAACAAGACACAGGAAACCAACTGTCAATCGTTGGACTTACGTCTGACTCTAACACACACAAAGGGGGTGAAAAAGAAAAAGGGCGCCCAAAGAGATCAGCTCATCTCCTACCTACGTACCTCATCTGGTATGAGGATCAGGGCAACGTAGTTCCCCTAAACAGGGAAAGAACTTCTAACCTAACCAGATACAAGGGGAGACACAAACTACTAGGGAGACTACGACTCGAGCCTAGAAGTTGTCATGCATACGATCCCTATGTTGAGGTTTCTATCCTACTTGCACAGGAAGCAAGCTATCCTAAACAACACAGTCAAACACATACAAGCACAATAAAGCAAGCACACACACTATATGCAAACAATTGGGCTCATACAAGGCTAGGCTGCAAAAACAAGCCAACTGGGATGGGGTGTTTTAGCTCTTAACCCTAACATTGAGAGTTAGGGTGAAGCAGATGAAATAGGAAGTGAGGGTAAGACCTCACAGCTCTTATCCCTGGCCTGGGAGAGCTTCAGACAAATGAAAATGTGGGAGTTCAGAATGTAGGAACTCTTCTCCACAAGTGACTGACACAACATGATCTTGGGTTTTTATTCACAATGCATCAACACATGGTGTGTGAGCAAAGTGAATGACACAACTGAATAGCAGGGGATGGATTGCACATCCCTTTTATCTGCCAATTGCCTCTAAAGAGGTCTTTACCTGCTTGGCACAAAATTAAACATTCACAAGCATTGCCTCTTAAGGAGAGCTTCAGACAGGTGCCTGCCCACATAACAGGACAGGTCTTCCAGACTACATGAAGTCAGAGGAGTTATACCTTAGTTGTAAGGAAACCACAAGCCAAGCTATGCAAAGTTCAGATGAACTTAAAGCAACTTAGGTACCTGTGAAAAATCTAAACCAATCAGTTCAACTGTACAGACAAACAATCAATAGGCAATAACAAATAGACAGACAATGTTCACAATGTGCAAGCCACAAGGCAAACTCAAATGAGTTAGCATCAACCTACAAAACACACAAGTGTTAGTAATCAAAAGCAAATATCAATGCTCAAATGAGGAAGCATCATCAACTATGGACTTGGATGCTTAAACCTGAAATCAAAACCCACATGTAAGCCACAAACCACTAGGTCAAAGCCTAGGGTCAAAGATGGAGAAAAAAGTTAAAACAGAACCTCAAACTTGACACAAAGCAACTTCAAACACTTATTGACATATCTTAAAAAGGCTCATATCAAAATCATTAACCAAATGCATTTCATGATCAAGTGAAGTCAAAGTCAATTTCAAAGCTCATATGTGATCATCATGAATGAAAAATTCAAATCAAAATAGAAATGATTCAAAAAATTCTGAAAAAAATTCATGAGCAATCAAGACATCTAACAGGATCAACATACAAAAAATCAGGAGCATTGGATATCATTTGTCATGGCAATCACATTGCACAATCAAGACAATCACATGTGTGACACAAATTGTCACACCAAGTTAGCACATTCACAAAACAGAATTGGTGCATTGGAAAAATATCAAACCAAAGCCAAAATGTCAGTCAACATGTCTAGAATCTACACACAAAATTTCAGAGTCATTGGATAAGAAACAAGCATTTTATGATGAAAGGAACAAGGCAATATCATAAATGGACACATGTTCAAACACCCTAGGACAAATCAATTTTTAAGCCAGGCACAATTTGCAATTTATGATCATAAAAAAGTAGACAAGATAAAGAACACATAGCAAAAAATTGGGATCAAATTGGTGCAATTTCCTATTTATTTTATTTTATGATTTTTTGAAGTTGAGGAAAAATTTGAAAACCAAAATGAACCAATGGTATGAAATAAGGAGGGAAAGTGGAAAAAATGCATGGCAATTTGAAAAGTGCGCTTAGACGGATTCGAACCAAGGACGAATTTGAAAATTGGCGCGCCATAAGATGAAACGCACCGTTTCACTTATGCGCCGGCCTGCTGATTCAGCAGTCAACTGCTGAGTGGTACGGGTCAAAGCACTATCCAGACCCATGTACCATCTGAGTGCAGCACCGGACAGGCTGTCCTGGAAGTAGTGGATAAGAAGTTGATCATTCTCTGTCTGTGTTGACATCTTGCGAGCGTACATCACAAGATGGCTGAGCGGGCAAGTGTTTCCCTTGTATTTTTCAAAGTCAGGTACTTTGAATTTTACAGGGATCTTGACGTTGGGCACAAGGCACAACTCAGCAGCACTCTTGCCAAAGAGGTCTTTACCCCTTAGAGTCTTCAGTTCCTTGCGCAACTCAAGGAATTGGTCGTTCATCGCGTCTATCTTCTCATAAACATCTGGGCCCTCAGACGGCTCAGAATGATACATGGTGTCTTCTACTCTGGGTAAAGTGTGCACAACGACAGGTGGCACAGAAAGGACCGGGCTAGATGCCGACAGAGAAGCGAGAGTTAGAGCAAAACCCTCTGGCACAAAGTTGGTAGGCATTCCCCAAGGGAACCCGACTGGCATAGTTGGCGCAAAGTGAGTTGTTGCGGCAGGCACAGTTGAGGAAGCCACCTCAGAAATAATCGTCCTCGCGGGAGGAGTTGCAGGAGTTGGAGACGACTGGCTCTGAGCAGCCAGCACTGACTCCATCATGGCAATCAGCTTAGCTACCTCCTCTTTCAGTTCACGGTTCTCTTGCTCTAGATGATCCATCAACTTCGGAAGATTGGCCCTGGTGTTATACCGATGCGTCAGCTTGTCTTCAAAATAAATGAAGAGCAAAAAGTTAGACCACTCATCAAGGGCTGAACAAAACCTGCTTATGCATATGATGCATGAAATGCTTGTGCATATGATTTGTTTTTATCATAGGAACTTTATAGAGATCTATTTGCAAATATTTGGAAATATTAATCTTTTTAAACATATATGAAATGCTCATAGCAATAATATTTGGAAAAAATTTACACCAAAGAAGTAGTACAATTTTGGTAACCAAATATAATACAAGAGGAAAGGAGAATAAACATCCTATGGAGCCCTAGAAGCAATTGTCCAAAGCTCTCGAGACCGGGTGATAAGCTGCATGAAGCCTCTTCACCTCTCTCTCATAAGCTTCCTCCATATCTGCCTTCTCCTTGGCGAGTCGATCATACTTCCTCTTCCAAAACCTGGATGACCGAGGAAGAAGATAAGTAACCACATCATCAGGATCATTAATAACCTGATGCTCTAGAAACTCTATCACAACATCCTTATCTCTAAGCTGCTGAAGTAGTTCCTCTCGTTCACAGACCCAAGCACGCGAACGGTCTTCATCTCTCAGCTCCTCTACTCCTTGGTTAGGGAGGATTGAAGGCCCAACCATAACCATAGGTGTAGGTCTCGGGTTGTCATAGGGCATGCGGTACTCAAGCGCTCTCTTCCTCACCCAAGAGGTGTAGGGTTCCAAAGCAATACAATTCTTCGGACCAAGCTCTTTCCTTCCCTTCCTATGAATCTTGCGCCAAGCGCGGACCATTCTGCCCTTCAAGTTCTGGGGATCTTTACCCTCTTGAAAGAACACACCTTCCAACAGAATGTTGTTAGGTTTATCCTTTAAGGGGAACCCAAGCTGACGACGAGCCAAAACAGGGTTGTAGTTAATTCCACCACATGTACCAAGAAGAGGCACATTGGAGAATTTACCACAAGAATCAATAATCTTCACACCATCATATACACGGTTGTACCAAAAGATATCATCATTAGTTAGAGACATAAGCCTCGTAGACCACCGTAGACATCCCTTGTTTTCCTTGAAGGAGAGCGTTTTAGGCAAGTGCGAAATAAACCACTTGTACAACAGAGGCAAACAACACACAATGGTACCACCACCCCTTGCATTCCTCATATGCAAAGAGAAATAAGTGTCACCCAACAAAGTCGGAACGGGATTAAGAGTAGAGAAAATCCTAATAGCGTTCACATCCACAAAATTGTCGATGTTGGGGAATAACACTAGCCCATAGATGAGAAGTACAAATACGGCTTCAAATGCATCCTCACTCATGGCCTTCCCAAACAAAGTAGCTAGGGCAATGAGAAAATCATATGGGAGACCTTGAATTCCACCTTCGGTAGTCATATGAGCAACAATATCAGATACATCTATGTGAAGAAGATCAACAATCTCTTGGGAAGAAGGAACCCTCTCCAAGCCACTGAACGGTAACTGATCCAAAATAGGTATACCCACAAGATAGGCATACTCCTCAAGTGTAGGTAAAAGCTGGAAATCCGGAAAAGTGAAGCAACGGTACAGAGGATCATAGAACTGCACTAGCACACTCATCAGACCTTCATCCACCTGAGTAGAAAGAATAGACAGAAGCTTCCCATGACGAGTTTTGAACTCGACAAGAGGCTCTTCACAATCTTTCATCTTCAGATACATGATGTCTTCATCAGGGAATTCAAACATCATCGGCTGATAATCATCAATTGGTTGCTCGACAAGGTAATCTGACAGAATACTACCTTTGATGGCTATCTGCGACGTGTACTGAATATCATATTCTGTTAGAATCATCTGCCAACGGGCAACACGTCCGGTGAGAGTCGGCTTCTCAAAGATGTACTTCACTGGATCCATCTTAGAAATCAATAAGGTAGTATGGTTCAACATATACTGCCTCAGTCGGCGAGCAGCCCAGGCCAAAGCACAACAAGTTTTCTCGAGCTGCGAATATTTGATTTCACAGTCGGTAAACTTTTTGCTAAGGTAGTATATGGCATGCTCTTTTCGACCAGACTCGTCATGCTGTCCCAATACACACCCCATCGAGTTCTCAGTCACTGACAGGTACATTATCAGAGGCCTCCCAGGAACTGGAGGTATAAGGATTGGAGGTTTCTGTAAATACTCTTTTATCTTGTCAAAAGCTTTCTGACAATCATCATTCCACCTGATTGCTTGATTCTTCCTTAGCAATTTGAATATCGGTTCATACGTGGCAGTTAGGTGAGATACAAACCGTGCAATGTAGTTCAATCTCCCTAAAAACCCACGAACCTGCTTTTCAGTTTTCAGTTCAGGCATTTCTTGTATAGCTTTTACTTTTGCTGGATCAACCTCAATCCCTTTCTCACTGACAATGAAACCTAATAGCTTACCGGATCTCACTCCAAACTGTCGCATCCTGCGAAAAATCAACCGGCGAGCTAAAAACAAAACACACACAGAGCCGCCACTGCGCGTTATTTATCCCAAAATAGGGAAAGGAAACGCTCAGAGAAACCTGGAAAGAACATGGTCTCGCGACCAAAGAGACAGGGTAAGGGAGTCGGTTACGCAAGGGGAAGGTATTAGCACCCCTCACGTCCGTCGTACTCGACGGGATCCACGTTCTAAAATAAAGAAAAGGTTGCTAAACATCACACACACACACGGGGAACGCAGGTGGGGTTAAGAAGAAAGAGCTCGATAAGGTATCGCACCTTATGCCTACATATCTTGTCTGGAACAAGAATCAGAGCCACTGTAGTTCGGCTTACGCACGCCAAACAATACAAAACAATTAAACACACAAAGGGTGGCAAACATGGAGCCCGACGACCACTTGATGGAATTATGTCGGCATCCGAACCAAAACACACTCAAAAGGGCAAACATGGAGCCCGGCAGTCAATCCTGGGCTTACGTCGGCATCCGAATCCAAACATACAATCAGATAGCAAGTAAACACACGCAAAAAGGAAAAAGGTTGCCCGGAGTGGTCTCGCACGACCACCTGCCTACATACCTTGTCTGGAACAAGGATCAGGGCGATGTAGTTCCCCTGAAAGGGACTGAATTGCTAACCAGAAACCGGGGAAAGACACACTACTAGGGAGCTGAACTCGAGCCTAGTGTTGTCATGCATCGTTTCCCTAAGTTCGGTTTTCTATCCTACTTGCATAAGAAAGCCTATCCTAACCAGGAAAGAAGCAAGCATACAAGCATACATCAAATGAGAACAAGCATCTCAAACAAGCATGTCAATCAGATATCCACAGAGCACACGCTATAACCAAACAAGGGGCTCAATCAATAGGTTTGACTGCCTAAGCGAGTCGTCTGTACGGGCTGGGTTTGCTCTTAACCTTGCCATTACGAGGCTAAGGTGAAGCAGATGATGGGTGAAGTGAGGATCAGACCTCACAGCTCTTATCCCTAACCAGGGAGAGCTTCTGACAAATGAGCATGGGTCCAGAATAGGGGAACCCTTCTATACTCAGAGACTCTGACACAATATGCACTGCACAAGATCTTGGGCTTTTGATCTCAATGCTACAACCATGTAATGGGAGCAAGGAGAAGACTCAACTGAATAGTGGGGGATAGATTGCTTATCCCTACCTTCCACCAATTGCCTTATTTAAAGGACTTTCACCTGCTTGGCACGAAAAATAAACAACCACAATCATTGCCTCTTAAGGAGGACTTCAGACATTTATTTGCCCGGCCAAATAACAGACCGGGTCTCCAGACTACATGAAGTTAGGAAGTTATACCTCAATGCAAGTTGCTTAAGCAAAGCAAAGCAAAAGTTCACAAGGAACTGAGCAACTAAAAGTACCTGGAAACAGTCAAACACAGTTAGTACTCAGACAGACAAAACTAAACAGCAAAAGTTCAATCAGTCAGACTATACAAAGCAATGCACAACAAGGCAAGCTCAAAGCTTAAGCCCAAGCTTCACCACCTACAAAACCAAGTTATGTTAGTGTACAAACATCAAACAACGTCAATTGCATTTAACTTGGTTCATTATCCATGTGCATTATGCTTTTGATCCTGAAAAATCAAGCAAACATTAGCAACAAGACCACTAGGCTAAGCCTAGGGTCCAAAGGCAAGAAAAATTCCTAAACAGCAAGGTATTCACCAACCAAAGTCAAATTAATGTCAAACAAGAGCAAACACACTTGGTCTCATGTTTATATCATTCATCATGCTCATGTTATGCACAAAATAAGGCAAACTAGTTCAAATGAAGCACCAAACATGCAAACAGAACTATTGCATTCAAATCCACACCAAAACAACTTCAAAAATTCTCAAATAATTTACACCTAAACAGGGGATATTCAAGGTCTGCCATGTCAAATTTGAGCTCAATTGGGCAAATGGAACCATGTCAATGAAAATCAACAAAAACAGACACAATTATAGGCTCCAAATCACAACATCAATACATGCTTCCACTTCAAAAATTCATAACTCAATGAAAACGAAAAAGAAATGGATGAGACCAAAACAGGGATGTCACATCATGTGTCTATTACAGGCATATCAAATTTCATGATCATTCAATACCATATGAGCATTTCACAAAAGATTTGCCAACCTATGTCACATGAACTTGCATATTTGACCAACAGAAATGAAAAATCACAATCAATTTGAAAATGCAATGTAAAATTCCACAAAAATTCATACAACATCTCAACATGTTAATCAATCATCATGCAAAATTTCATTTCGTTCCAACAAGTATAGACCAATCAGAAAAATCCAGCAAATTGACATAATGAGGTGTGACACAAATTGTCACACCTAAGTTCCAAAATTCATAACTCAATGATCAGGTATCAAAAACTCATGAAATTTACATGGAAATGAGCATCAATGAGTCAACAATCATCACAAAAATTTTCAAGAATTTATTTTACATTATGTGCATTTCATGAATCAAATGGTGCAAGGTATCAAAAATGAGTACATGTGAAAGAACCCTAGGTCAAACATTATTTTTACCATGCACAACTTTGACCAATAGGTCAAAAAAATTCTACAGTCAACAACAAAGTCAAAGAAAAAATTTCCATATTTTTCTGAATTTTCTACAATTTTTTATGAATTATTTAATGTGTTAATGAATTTTTGTGAATTAATTAAATTAATTAGAATTTACAATGGCAGTTTGGTAATATTCCAGCGCGGGGGCGGTAAACTCCGAATTTGAATTTTCAAACAATTTTTCAGATCAAACCACACAATTCTCATCGTTCTCACTCAGGCAAATCCAGAAAACTCAAGAACATGGATTTTTCAAAATGTCACCGAAATGGACAAGCGTATACTCATTCGAACCGCATGAACGCGTACAATCCAAATGTGAAATCAATTTAACCTAACAGTTCATGAATCTCTCCAATCGAGCATGTTAGGGTTTGGTAACCAATGTTTAAATCCAGATTTCCTAGCCTATGGTTCATTATTCTCAAAACTAAGCACATCACTGTGATCTATGAGCAACACACTATAGAACGCACACAAGCATTAAGAGAATCGTGACGGTCGAAAATTTGACATACCTGCTATGGCAGTGTTTGTTCGTGCAGCTTTTGCGCTCAAATTAGTGAAACAGATGCTACATAAGCTCCATGAAGGTGATTGGAATGCTCAAGATCAATTGCCATGGCTTCTATTGCTCAAAATTCGATTTCACCATTGATGGAGCTTCTTGGAACAGTCACGATTCAAGGCTTCTTTCTCTTCAATCTCCAAAAACAGTTGGTGATGGTGATTAGAGGAAGTGGATGCAAAAAGAATTTCAAGAATTGGTTGAGATTTGATGAAGTTTGATGGAGTTTTGTGCCTATGGTGTTCTTGAGGGTTTGAGAGAATTTCAGAGGTTTGAGATCCAATCTTGGTAAATGTAATTTTCTGTTATGTTTAGAATGAAATTAGGATTATATATGATGGCTTAATCATCCCTTAATCATGTTTAATCAACCAAATGCACATGTTAATGAAATGGCTAATTTTGCAAATGAGGGCAAAATGGGAATTTCCAAGGCCGGCTCATTGCCACCTGTTTGACAGCTCATGCAACCTCCAAATACCATGTGTGAGCTGTTGAAACTTGTCTCACTCTCATTGGTTGTGTAATTTGCAAAATCACATGTGAATGTCACTTTGTCCATTTTTGCCATTTCATTTTTCAAGCCAAATCTCAAATTACAAGCCTTTTCCATGAAATGATGATTCCAACAAATTTTAAATACCATTCATGAGGTGTTGCAAAAATCCCCACTCAAAAATTCCAATTATTTTGAAAGTTGGACAATTTTGCCCTTGGTCCAATTTAACTATCCAGTTGAAAATTGACTTTTTGCATTGACCACTTTTGGAAAAATCCAATTATGCACCATGAAAGTACATGTCAAATGGAGTTTGTGCATATAAAGAACTTGCAATTTGGACAAACCATGTGGAAATTATGGCCTCCTGATTACGGGTCATTTTTGAATTTCACTGAGCCATAATTTTCCAACCATACATGAGATTTTCAAGTTCTTGGACTTTTTGGAAAGGTGAGAACAAGATCTACAACTTTCATGTTGAACAAATTTTCATTTGAAGCTTCCTTGGACACGTGGCTTTGAGGTCAAAACCTTTCCATTTTTGGAAACTTCAATTACAAGTCACTTTCTATTTTTGGCAGTTTTTGTTCTGACTTGATTTTCTCCATTCTTAAGCTTTGAGATGTCAAATAACACTTGTTCCAACATGAATGAAGTGTATCCAACTCATTTTCACCTCCACATCCACCAGATCATGTACAGTTGACCACATTTGACTTTTCATCTGATAGATGAATCTGCCAATACATTGATCCAACTGAACTCCAATCTCCAACTGAAATGGCTCAAGGGTGAAACCCTAGCCTCAATAAGCACAATATAACCAAATAATGAACCCCATAACCATCATAAACCCCATCTTCTGATCCATCCCTGATTGGCCCAATGCAGCTGATTAGGGTTGACCAGTGGTCAAAACCCTAATCTCAAGGAATCAGCTTCAATCTTCTGATGACATCCAACCATGATGATGATGATGTATCAATTCAATCAATATGAAGACCAACATCCATTGAGAATCAAGAAACCCTAATTCACAGCCCAATCCTCAGATGGCCATGATCAATCAATAAAACCCTAGGCTTGCACCCTCTGACTTCCTCATCTTCTGATCAAGACTTGGGAAGATGGCTTGCACAATGTAACCACATGATATGCAATATGAAATGCCTAATGCCCTAAAATGAAATGCAAATATGTTAATGCTAGTCCCAAGAGAGGAGGGCAAATTTTGAGGTGTTACACAAACGTACACTTGTTCGGATTCAGCACAGTTTGAATTTTCTCAATCTATCAAACAACTTCTGCAAATTTACCAGGTGCTCCTCTTCTGTCTGCGACTTCGCAATCATATCATCCACGTACACTTCAATCTCTTTGTGCATCATGTCATGAAAGAGAGTCGTCATAGCCCTCTGATAGGTAGCACCGGCATTCTTCAGCCCAAATGGCATCACCTTATAGCAGAACGTGCCCCAAGGTGTAATGAATGTCGTCTTTTCCATGTCCTCTGGCGCCATCTTGATCTGATTATACCAGAAAAACCATCCATGAAAGAGAAAACCGAGGATTGAGCCGTATCATCTACCAATACATCAATGTGAGGTAACGGGAAATCATGTTTCTGACTAGCTCTATTCAAATCCCGGGTAATCGACACACATCCTGACTTTGCCGTCCTTCTTCGGCACGGGAACGATGTTAGCCACCCACGAGGGATAGGTAGTCATTGACAGAAAACCCGCATCCAACTGCTTCTGAACCTCTTCCTTGATCTTGACCGCCATATCAGGACTAGTTCTGCGAAGCTTCTGCTTGACTGAAGGACAATCTTCTCTGAGAGGTAGCCAATGCACCACAATATCGGTATCCAACCCAGGCATATCTTGATACGACCAGGCGAATATCTCCACATATTCTCTCAGCATTTCAATCAACCTCCTCTTGACATCTTCCTTCAAAGCAGCCCCGATCTTTATCTCTTTTCTAGCGTCCTCAATACCAAGATTAATAATCTCCAACTCCTCCTGATGAGGTTGGATGACCCTCTCCTCTTGCTTCAATAATCTGACCAGTTCTTTGGGGAGTTCACAGTCTTCCTCACTCTCCTCTTCAGCTTGGTAGATGGGATTATTGAAATCATACTGAGCCATAACAGAACTGTTCATAGTGGGATCCGTAAGATCGATTCTGCATGTTTAATGCTCTATTTTAGAAAAAAGAGTTCAATAAAGCCACGAAAACAAAAAACATTGCCATTTTATTGTTTTGAAAATGAAAAACAAAAACAGAAAGATAAGGATCACAAAATTGTTTGCAAAACGTCCTTTATTAATGATATCATTAAAAAAACATGATGAGGCCCTACAATGAACCACTACGCCTTGGGCAGAACGTAGGGTTTTGTGCAAAATGAAAAACAAAATAAAATTACTCTGTTTGAAGAGTAACTTGGACCACTCCTTCGGCTGTCCAGTTGTTGATTGACTCCCCTAGTGCACACGGGCGAACCCAGTTGTCCAGATCACAATCACTATCACAGTCTTCACCACCGGTTGCAAAGATGTCACCATGATTCATCAGCCCAGCGCTGGTAAAGGTACTCGGCCCTTTCTGCTCAATTTGCTCTGATTGTAGAGGTTGATAACCAATACCGAACTTGTCTTCCTTGACGGGAAGGTCCACCATCTTGCCCCAGCCTTCTGCATTGCCTGAGTTGACAACCTCCATAACCTGTTTGTAAGATGCAATTGAGGCACTTGGCTTCTTCTGCTCAGCAAAAGCCACCCTCTCAAGAGCAACGGTCTCAAATGCCTGGCATAAAGTTTCATGGATCTCGCCATCCACCTCCACATATTTGAAAGAGGATAAATGACTCACCAGAATGTCCTCCTCGCCGCACACTGTCACAATCTGACCGTTCCAGACATACTCCAGCTTCTGATGGAGAGTCGACGAAACCGCCCTAGCCCCATGTATCCAGGGATGCCCCAAAAGACAACTATATGCTGGTTGGATATCCATCACATAAAAAGCAATACTGAACACCTCCGGGCCAATCTTCACTGGCAATGTGACTTCACCAAAAACAGCGCTGGTAAAGGTACTCGGCCAATTATGCACCATGAAAGTACATGTCAAATGGAGTTTGTGCATATAAAGAACTTGCAATTTGGACAAACCATGTGGAAATTATGGCCTCCTGATTACGGGTCATTTTTGAATTTCACTGAGCCATAATTTTCCAACCATACATGAGATTTTCAAGTTCTTGGACTTTTTGGAAAGGTGAGAACAAGATCTACAACTTTCATGTTGAACAAATTTTCATTTGAAGCTTCCTTGGACACGTGGCTTTGAGGTCAAAACCTTTCCATTTTTGGAAACTTCAATTACAAGTCACTTTCTATTTTTGGCAGTTTTTGTTCTGACTTGATTTTCTCCATTCTTAAGCTTTGAGATGTCAAATAACACTTGTTCCAACATGAATGAAGTGTATCCAACTCATTTTCACCTCCACATCCACCAGATCATGTACAGTTGACCACATTTGACTTTTCATCTGATAGATGAATCTGCCAATACATTGATCCAACTGAACTCCAATCTCCAACTGAAATGGCTCAAGGGTGAAACCCTAGCCTCAATAAGCACAATATAACCAAATAATGAACCCCATAACCATCATAAACCCCATCTTCTGATCCATCCCTGATTGGCCCAATGCAGCTGATTAGGGTTGACCAGTGGTCAAAACCCTAATCTCAAGGAATCAGCTTCAATCTTCTGATGACATCCAACCATGATGATGATGATGTATCAATTCAATCAATATGAAGACCAACATCCATTGAGAATCAAGAAACCCTAATTCACAGCCCAATCCTCAGATGGCCATGATCAATCAATAAAACCCTAGGCTTGCACCCTCTGACTTCCTCATCTTCTGATCAAGACTTGGGAAGATGGCTTGCACAATGTAACCACATGATATGCAATATGAAATGCCTAATGCCCTAAAATGAAATGCAAATATGTTAATGCTAGTCCCAAGAGAGGAGGGCAAATTTTGAGGTGTTACACAAACGTACACTTGTTCGGATTCAGCACAGTTTGAATTTTCTCAATCTATCAAACAACTTCTGCAAATTTACCAGGTGCTCCTCTTCTGTCTGCGACTTCGCAATCATATCATCCACGTACACTTCAATCTCTTTGTGCATCATGTCATGAAAGAGAGTCGTCATAGCCCTCTGATAGGTAGCACCGGCATTCTTCAGCCCAAATGGCATCACCTTATAGCAGAACGTGCCCCAAGGTGTAATGAATGTCGTCTTTTCCATGTCCTCTGGCGCCATCTTGATCTGATTATACCAGAAAAACCATCCATGAAAGAGAAAACCGAGGATTGAGCCGTATCATCTACCAATACATCAATGTGAGGTAACGGGAAATCATGTTTCTGACTAGCTCTATTCAAATCCCGGTAATCGACACACATCCTGACTTTGCCGTCCTTCTTCGGCACGGGAACGATGTTAGCCACCCACGAGGGATAGGTAGTCATTGACAGAAAACCCGCATCCAACTGCTTCTGAACCTCTTCCTTGATCTTGACCGCCATATCAGGACTAGTTCTGCGAAGCTTCTGCTTGACTGAAGGACAATCTTCTCTGAGAGGTAGCCAATGCACCACAATATCGGTATCCAACCCAGGCATATCTTGATACGACCAGGCGAATATCTCCACATATTCTCTCAGCATTTCAATCAACCTCCTCTTGACATCTTCCTTCAAAGCAGCCCCGATCTTTATCTCTTTTCTAGCGTCCTCAATACCAAGATTAATAATCTCCAACTCCTCCTGATGAGGTTGGATGACCCTCTCCTCTTGCTTCAATAATCTGACCAGTTCTTTGGGGAGTTCACAGTCTTCCTCACTCTCCTCTTCAGCTTGGTAGATGGGATTATTGAAATCATACTGAGCCATAACAGAACTGTTCATAGTGGGATCCGTAAGATCGATTCTGCATGTTTAATGCTCTATTTTAGAAAAAAGAGTTCAATAAAGCCACGAAAACAAAAAACATTGCCATTTTATTGTTTTGAAAATGAAAAACAAAAACAGAAAGATAAGGATCACAAAATTGTTTGCAAAACGTCCTTTATTAATGATATCATTAAAAAAACATGATGAGGCCCTACAATGAACCACTACGCCTTGGGCAGAACGTAGGGTTTTGTGCAAAATGAAAAACAAAATAAAATTACTCTGTTTGAAGAGTAACTTGGACCACTCCTTCGGCTGTCCAGTTGTTGATTGACTCCCCTAGTGCACACGGGCGAACCCAGTTGTCCAGATCACAATCACTATCACAGTCTTCACCACCGGTTGCAAAGATGTCACCATGATTCATCAGCCCAGCGCTGGTAAAGGTACTCGGCCCTTTCTGCTCAATTTGCTCTGATTGTAGAGGTTGATAACCAATACCGAACTTGTCTTCCTTGACGGGAAGGTCCACCATCTTGCCCCAGCCTTCTGCATTGCCTGAGTTGACAACCTCCATAACCTGTTTGTAAGATGCAATTGAGGCACTTGGCTTCTTCTGCTCAGCAAAAGCCACCCTCTCAAGAGCAACGGTCTCAAATGCCTGGCATAAAGTTTCATGGATCTCGCCATCCACCTCCACATATTTGAAAGAGGATAAATGACTCACCAGAATGTCCTCCTCGCCGCACACTGTCACAATCTGACCGTTCCAGACATACTCCAGCTTCTGATGGAGAGTCGACGAAACCGCCCTAGCCCCATGTATCCAGGGATGCCCCAAAAGACAACTATATGCTGGTTGGATATCCATCACATAAAAAGCAATACTGAACACCTCCGGGCCAATCTTCACTGGCAATGTGACTTCACCAAAAACAGCGCTGGTAAAGGTACTCGGCCAATTATGCACCATGAAAGTACATGTCAAATGGAGTTTGTGCATATAAAGAACTTGCAATTTGGACAAACCATGTGGAAATTATGGCCTCCTGATTACGGGTCATTTTTGAATTTCACTGAGCCATAATTTTCCAACCATACATGAGATTTTCAAGTTCTTGGACTTTTTGGAAAGGTGAGAACAAGATCTACAACTTTCATGTTGAACAAATTTTCATTTGAAGCTTCCTTGGACACGTGGCTTTGAGGTCAAAACCTTTCCATTTTTGGAAACTTCAATTACAAGTCACTTTCTATTTTTGGCAGTTTTTGTTCTGACTTGATTTTCTCCATTCTTAAGCTTTGAGATGTCAAATAACACTTGTTCCAACATGAATGAAGTGTATCCAACTCATTTTCACCTCCACATCCACCAGATCATGTACAGTTGACCACATTTGACTTTTCATCTGATAGATGAATCTGGCAATACATTGATCCAACTGAACTCCAATCTCCAACTGAAATGGCTCAAGGGTGAAACCCTAGCCTCAATAAGCACAATATAACCAAATAATGAACCCCATAACCATCATAAACCCCATCTTCTGATCCAGCCCTGATTGGCCCAATGCAGCTGATTAGGGTTGACCAGTGGTCAAAACCCTAATCTCAAGGAATCAGCTTCAATCTTCTGATGACATCCAACCATGATGATGATGATGTATCAATTCAATCAATATGAAGACCAACATCCATTGAGAATCAAGAAACCCTAATTCACAGCCCAATCCTCAGATGGCCATGATCAATCAATAAAACCCTAGGCTTGCACCCTCTGACTTCCTCATCTTCTGATCAAGACTTGGGAAGATGGCTTGCACAATGTAACCACATGATATGCAATATGAAATGCCTAATGCCCGAAAATGAAATGCAAATATGTTAATGCTAGTCCCAAGAGAGGAGGGCAAATTTTGAGGTGTTACAGCGGCCCTTATTCAATCCACTGTGAACCTGTCGATACGAAATAGCCTCGGCTTTCGGATGATCAGGATGAAGAGTGATTGAATACCAAGAACAGACGAACAATTTGCACTCTGATGGGATAATAATTAACAACGCCTGTCAGCATCGGCGAAGAAACAAACTCTTGAAACGTCGACCTGGATACCAAAATAAATGGTAACACAGGGATAACCATGGCCTGATAACCACACATCCACTCGGGATTATCATCTCTTCTTTTTATTTTTTTCTTGAACCCCAAAATTTTCTTATCTTTTTTCATTTTCTTGGCCTGAACACCACTTTGGTCTGGACACCTCTTCGGTCTGGATACCACTTCGGTCTGGATACCGGGAAACTGGCCGGATTGCCGCAAGCTGCATCGATCTAATCATCATGAGCTTCTTCGATCTGGAAATCGGAAACTGGCCGGAATGCCACAAGTTCTTCGTCCTGACTGTTGAGAACCTCTTCGATCTGGAAATCGGAAACTGGCCGGAATGCCACAAGTTCTTCATCCTGACTGTTGGGAACCTCTTCGATCTGGAAATCGGAAACTGGCCGGATTGCCACAAGTTCTTCGTCCTGATGGTTGAGAACCTCTTCGATCTGGAAATCGGAAACTTCTTCGATCTGGAAATCGGAAACTGGCCGGATTGCCACAAGTTCTTCGTCCTGATGGTTGAGAACCTCTTCGATCTGGAAATCGGAAACTTCTTCGATCTGGAAATCGGAAACTGGCCGGATTGCCACAAGTTCTTCGTCCTGATGGTTGAGAACCTCTTCGATCTGGAAATCGGAAACTGGCCGGAGTGCCACAAGTTCTTCGTCCTGACTGTTGAGAACTTCTTCGATCTGGAAATCGGAAACTTCTTCGATCTGGAAATCGGAAACTTCTTCGATCTGGAAATCGGAAACTTCTTCGATCTGGAAATCGGAAACTTCTTCGATCTGGAAATCGGAAACTGGCCGGAATGCCACAACGACCCATGCTGAGGATGAAAAGCCCTGAACCGACTGCTCTCTATTCAACCCTGGCAGTCAAACACTTCGTGTTTAGCTGGGGATTATCTTCTTTCTTGTTTTTCTTTTTGGACCCCGAAACTTTCTTGATTAACATTCCCATCTCTGCTCGACAGAAACTTACCCTCCAGTATCGTACTACTGGGGAATATCCTTGATTAAAACCATGATGCTAGACTCCTCGGAGTAACACCTTCACTGTCTGATAAAACCACCTCAAGCGGTAACCACGGCTTGAATCGCGCTGATCGCGTAACGTCTTCTGATATTATTTCCATCTCTGTCCGACGGAAACATTTCCTCCAATATCGCACTACTGGGGAACATTGCTGATCTGACGTCATGATGCTAAACTCCACAGAGTAACATCTTCGCTTTCTGATAAAACCAATCCTCAAGCGGTAACCACGGCTTGAATCGCGCTGATCGTGTAACGTCTTCTGATTTTATTTCCATCTCTGTCCGATGGAAACATTTCCTCCAATATCGCACTACTGGGGAACATTGCTGATCTGACGTCATGATGCTAAACTCCACAGAGTAACATCTTCGCTTTCTGGCACAACCACCTCTCAAACGGTAACCACGGCTTGAGACTAGCTCTATGCTTGCAACAATGATGCATGATCTTTTTCTGCGTAATGCTCCATAATTATGGAAATGCTACGCGATTTTATTTTTTCTATGCAATATGCTATGCTTATTTACATGATGAATGCATAAAAAGCATCCCCCTCAAGGGACTCTTCTGGGGAATACGAGGCACTCTGCTGAGGAACTCGTCATTACTCCGATCTCCACCCTGCTGGGGAATAACACTGCTGCTGGGAAAAGGTAACCCTTGCTGGGGAAGAACCTCCCTTGCACCCAATCCGCCTGGGAAACTGCTGGGGATAAGCACCACCAACACTCTGTGGGGATACAACAGTCTTTGACTTGCTGGGGATATCAATCCTGACTCCGCTTCGAGAAACCCTCACAGATACCCACTGACTTCACTGGGGAAATGCTCACAGATACTCTGCTAGGGAAATAGCAACCTCCAGGTTCAACTGGGGAAACATCAATACATCACCTGCTGGAGATAACCACCTTGGCCCTGCTAGGAAATGCATACTACTCCGCTGGGGACAACCCATGCAATCCATAGGTAGAATCAACTCAGCTGGAGATGCAAAAATCCGTCCACTACGGGAACTTGTTCAACCCACTGGTAGGATGAACACTGCTGGAGATATATATCATTGAAACCCGCTCCACTCGGGGACTGCTGGAGATATATTTCTTTGAACCCGCTCCACTCGGGGAACTGCTGGAGATATATTTCTTTGAAACCCGCTCCACTCAGGGAACAGCAACCTTCTGGCCTGGCTGCTGGGGAAACACCATTGTAAACCTGCCGGGGGTAACCATCCTGACTCGGCTAGAGGAACCATAGACCTTGGATCTGCTGGGGAGTTAGTCCTCTAATTCTGCTTGGGGACCTAGCTGAGGAAATGAGAAAAGTTGGTACAGAACACCCGTCGACTCGTCGAACCACGGTATCTACCTCCAATACTCATATCAGCTTTCCACTTTTGAGAATTCCCAGACTCGTCTGGACCTTTTCTGCTCCATCATCTTGTATTCCAAACCGCTCCGCGTCCGACGAGAACGTACTCCTGGGATGTATACAGAAATTTCAATCTTTCGACTTTGAAGAGTCTTCTTGATGAATTCCAAAAGTCGTCGGACATATCGACGTCTCCCTTCCTACCGTTCTTTCTTCATGCACTCGTCCCTGGTCGGACTCTGTGGGGAAATTATACAAACTTTCAAGTCTTCCGACTTTGAAGAGTCTTCTTGATTATCATCAAAGATCGTCGTACGCCTCAACATCACTTCGTCATCCCTCCATTCACATATTCATTTGCCCCTGAGCGAACTCTCTGGGGATTTGTTTCATCAACAGCTTCCACATCACAACCTGCAAGTGAGTGAAAATATCTAACAGTTCCTGCGAAACAGATCGTCAGATAAAATCGTGCCCCAGGCGTGTCAAGATTTCAACACTTGGGTCACTCAACCTTCCGAATAAGATTTCAAGTTTTAATCTTATAAACATGCATTGGAAGGGACCTGTATGTCTTAAAATGCAAGATTCTTTATCAAAAATAATTGAATGTTTTCGCAATCAAAGCAGTAATGAAAAACAAAAACCAAATTATTTGACTGAATATGCATTTTATTGATTGAAAAAAGTGTGGCTCAAATGAGCAATACAAAAGGAAGCAATTCCTGAAAAGAGGTAATTGCGCACAAAAGGAAAAATCTATCCTAATGGCAATGTGAAACCCGTGATCTCATCAAGTTCCAACTCGGTTACACCCCATATGTCCTCAGACTCTCCATGCTTTCTGCCTTCCGAATGAGACGATTCCGACTGATCCCTACCGGGTATTATCCATGATGCCTTAACCAAAGCGCAAACGATCATGCTAGACGCAGTTGTTCGTTTCAATCCCTCTTTTGCCTGGACCGCCCTTGCGGGTTTTCAGTCCACCGGGATACCCTTTTTTGCCCAAGTCGCCTTTTCAGGTTTTCGACTTGCCGGGTGTACATTTTTTCATTTTATCCCTAATTTTTGCCCGAACCTTTCTTTCTGTTTTTGGTTCGCCGGGATGCCCATTTTTGCCTGGACTATTTTATTCTTTTCGTCCAGCGGGTCAATTTACACGAAGTATTTTTTAACTGCGTCTGCATTCACAGGGGATGGAAAATCCTCGCCATCCATGATCGTTAACAACAAGGCTCCTCCAGAGAAAACCTTCTTGACCACGGACGGACCTTCATAACTCGGTGTCCATTTGCCCCTTCGATCGTTTTGAGGAGGAAGGATCCTTTTCAGCACCATATCGCCTACGTGATACACACGAGGTCGTACCTTTCGGTCGAAAGCACGCTTCATCCATTGCTAGTATAACTGCCCATGACAGATGGCTGCTAGCCTCTTTTCCTCAATCAGGCTTAATTCTTCGTACCGGGTCCTTACCCATTCAACCTCTTGCAATCTTACGTCCATCAGGACTCAAAAAGAAGGAATCTGAACCTCCACCGGTAATACAACCTCCATTCCATATACCAATGAGAAAGGCGTTGCCCCAGTAAATGTTCGTACTGAAATTCGATACCCAGGATACCAGTTTCCTACTCAACCACCATTGTTGGTGTATTCAAATGTTATCCGGGCAACACAAGCTTATTCACCTTAACCTCCCCATCAGACATCAGAACCCGTTCGGATTCAGGGTCAGGCCCCTCCTCCGGGATCGGTCACTCTCAATCTTTCGATTAGAGCACCTCGAGATGTCCTCATCAGGGAACTCAAACTTCATCGGTCGATAACCTCAATGGGTTGCAGAGAGATGTAATCAGACAATACACCCCTTGATTGCTTTCTGAGCGGATCACAAATCAGTCAACATTCTTTTGCTCTCCCGCAACCCGTCCGGTCGATGCTGGCTTCTCAAACACATACTCGATCGGATCCATCTCGGAAATCCACAAAGTGGCATGAATCAGCATATACTGTCTCAGTCGGCGAGCAGCCTATACCAAAGTACATCAAGTTTTCTCGAACAGTGAATGTATTGTTTCACAGTCGGTAAACTTTTTGCTAAGGTAAATTGCATGCTCTTTTCGACAAGACCAGTCATGCTGACCCAATACACCTCGAAGACCCCTCGAAGACCGTCAAGTACAGATTAACAATTGCTTTTCCATAGGGAGGCATCAGAATCAGAGGCTCCTGCAACTTATTTTTTTTATTTTTTTTTTATTTCTTTCAATGCCCCTTGACAACCATTATTTCACCTGACCGTTTGATCTTCTTTATTTTTTCAACATCTTGAATATAGGTTCGCACGTGGCCGTTAGATGAGATGTGAACCATGACAGGTAGTTCAATCTATCTATGAGACCACGAACCTCTTTTTCTGTTCTCGGTTCAGGCATTTTTTTTTATTTTTTTTTTTGCAGGATGAACCTCGATTCCTCCCTCACAATGAACCCCAACAGCTTACCGGACCGCACTCTGATAGTGCACTCGCTTGAATTCAACCTCAGTTTGAATTGTCTCAACCGGTCAAACGACTTGCCCCGGTCTGCCAGATGCCCCTCTTCTGTTTGGGACTTTGCTATCATGTCATAGCATAGCATTCGATTCCATGATGAATCATATCATGAAACAAAGTCACCATGGCCCTCTGATAAGTAGCACTGGCGTTTCGCTTCTTTAGAGGACAATCTCCTTTCCATGGTAGCTTGTACACAACGACATTGGTATCCGCCCTGGCATATCCTGACACGACCAGGTGAAGGCATCCACATGCTCTTTCAACAAGGCTACCATTCTGCTCTCGATTCGCCTCTGAAGCGGCTCCCAATTTTCACTTCTTTCCTGACCTCGGCGGTGCTTGGAATAACAATCTCAATCCGCTCTTCATGCGGCTGAATCACCTTCTCCTCTTGTTTCAACAACCTGGTTAATTCCAGCAGATCACAATCTTCTTCGCCTTCTTCTTCGGCATGATAGATTGAATTGTCGAAGTCATATGAGGTGTAACCAAATTGTTATCAAAGAGATCCGGAGAATTATTTTTCGACTTCGGAACGAGACAAATCAAAAAAGAAAAATGAAAACATTGCCATTTTTATTTGTTTTTAAACTGCAAAAATAAATGAAAAACAGGGAACACCGCTTTTTGACTGAAAAACATCCATTTATTAATGATGCAGAAAATGCAAATTTAAACATGAGGTGGCCCTTACAATGAACCATTACGTGTCGGGCAACACGTATGGCTTTCATGCATATAAACTGAAAACAAGAAATATTACTCTTCCGGACGAGGGTCAGTGATGATCTTGTTTAGGCCTTCCAGCTTCCTGGTACACACGATTTTATCCATTGATCAATCTCCCAGTCACTGTCAGTTTCTTTACCCACCGTATAGGCGTGATCTGAATCTAGCATTCCGGCACTGATAAAGGTGAACGACGGACGACGTCCTCTGTTCTGCTCAGACGAGTCTTGACCTGGATGATAACCAATCCCAAACATATCCGCCTTTACTACAATGCCTATGATTTTTCCCCAGCCTGGGATCCCTCCATTTCTCAACATTTCCAGTGCCTGTTTGTAAGAAGACACAGACGGTTTTTTCTCTTTTCCAACACCAATGTCATTTTCCACCTTGACGGTTTCAGCTACCAGACTGGGTGTTTCAAATTTTCCACCGTCCATTTCCTTCACCTTCTGGATCATATCCCCCATCGGTACACCACCCTCTGTGGCGATGGCCATACAACAAGTATCAACACTAGGGAAAGTTCCCTCTTTCCTCCGGGGTTTGGGACCACAGGCCTCGGCATTTTTAACGATCCCCATTCTCCAACCCAATCGTCTTCCTATCCTCAGAAATTGCATTCATCTCCACCTCACCATGCGCGGGCATATGATTAGCATTAACATTGGGAAATTGTGCAAAATTAATGGCCTTGGAATCCACCAGGTCTTGGACAGCATGCTTAAAAGCTCTACAACCCTCAATGTTATGCCCAGACGCCCCCGAATGGAATTCGCACTTAGCATTCTCATCGTAGTTGGTTGGCCTCTGATCAGGTTCTAATGGAGCTAATGTCCTCAATTGTACCATTCCGAGATCTTTCAACTTCCTCAACAGAAGAGCATACGGTATGGGTGGCCTATCAAATTGACGATCAACCCCCTTTCCTCTTACCTGGTTCCCAGCTCTCTGTGCTCCCGGGCGAGGTGACGGATGTCTCGGTGGTACAGATGAACCACCAACAGGAATGGTTGCAGTGGCAGCATAAGGGTGATAATGATCCTTACCGCATTCTCTTTTCGTCTGCGCACCACCTGATTCAACCTTCTTCTTGGGCTGACCACTGTCAAGGGATTTCTTCACCACAGAGCCAGAGGGATTTGTTACTTCAGATGACGAAGCCTTTCCCTGAACTTTCTCTTTGATCATCCAGCCCTCAATCCTTTCTAATCTCTCGGCCATGGCTTTCTGCCCCAAGGCAAGCCCTTGCACAACCCTGAACAAATCCCTCACCATCTCTTTCAGTTCGAGGATGTCGGCGTTGGGAGGATCCATCAGTTCGGATTTGTTGCCCCTAGCAGGATATCTGAGCAAACGAGCTATGCGCACCGGTGGACACCTACAAAACAGCAAATGGGTTAGTATGCATGAATGCAACGTCTGTCCATATGAGGAAGATTCTGTCCTTTGATTCTGGTTTCATCGAGATAGCTAATATTTTGACAACCATATTCTGAAATTCAAGATGTCTCTCAACCAGATTCTCAATCAATAATGCTCCCCATATGGCTAGACGTAGGTTTGGTGCAGATGAATGCAAAATGAGAATGATGCAGATGTATGCAATGCACTGGGCCATCCTCCAAGTCATCTGATCATTTGTTGCTCTGAGTCACAGCCTTGATTTCTGAACTGATCATAACCATCTGAGGGAATATGTAACCACCAATCTGACCCACGGGTTCCGAAATAAACGGAAGACAGATACATCATCATCATCATCTGACAATCTCTGAGCAGACATTCTCAACCATCTGACTCGGCCCGGGGAATCCTGAAATAAACGGATCCCCACTGATAAATATCTCGGCCCGGGGAATCCTGAAATAAACGGATCCCCACTGATAAATCACGGACAGCACTCCGGCGTCTCGGTAATAAATGCCCATAAGTCCGACTTATAAATATGACTCCGATCCACGGAACAAAAAGTCACCACCAAAGTCACCATCTGAACATGCATCTGAAAGAATCACCCTCCCCTCACAGGTAAATTCTAAACAGGTCATCCTACGGCGGATAATAGTCTCGACAATCGGGCAGAGATACTCAATGGGTTTGCCCTTTCGGGTGTGCCATTGTAGCTCTCCTGAGATCGTCTAAACCAAAGATCCGGGAAATGATCGGTCACCAGAGTCAACAGCTCAAAAGAGATAACCCAACCAAAGTGGAAAACCCCACTGGAAGAGCACTTCTCAGATGAACCTCGTCCGGCTTGTGGTATGTCACATCGCAACATCATGCCCAACCGACATGTGAGCGACGCGAGACCACGCTAATCCTAGGTGTACACTCGGGCCTGGGTTTTAGCCCCACTCAGAACACCCACCCCAAAACAGAGGAACCACCTGCACAGAGGACGGCAACAACATGATAGTATGATGCATGCAGACATTAATGCAAATATATACAATGGTTAGAATAATAAATGCAATAAATAAAACACAATAAGCAACCCAAACCAATCCTAAAACGCTAGGAAGGACTCGCTTAGGGACAATGGACCAGCATAGGTCTACATCTCACAGTCCCCAGCAGAGTCGCCAGCTGTCGCATCCTGCGAAAAATCAACCGGCGAGCTAAAAACAAAACACACACAGAGCCGCCACTGCGCGTTATTTATCCCAAAATAGGGAAAGGAAACGCTCAGAGAAACCTGGAAAGAACATGGTCTCGCGACCAAAGAGACAGGGTAAGGGAGTCGGTTACGCAAGGGGAAGGTATTAGCACCCCTCACGTCCGTCGTACTCGACGGGATCCACGTTCTAAAATAAAGAAAAGGTTGCTAAACATCACACACACACACGGGGAACGCAGGTGGGGTTAAGAAGAAAGAGCTCGATAAGGTATCGCACCTTATGCCTACATATCTTGTCTGGAACAAGAATCAGAGCCACTGTAGTTCGGCTTACGCACGCCAAACAATACAAAACAATTAAACACACAAAGGGTGGCAAACATGGAGCCCGACGACCACTTGATGGAATTATGTCGGCATCCGAACCAAAACACACTCAAAAGGGCAAACATGGAGCCCGACAGCCAATCCTGGGCTTACGTCGGCATCCGAACCCAAACATACAATCAGATAGCAAGTAAACACACGCAAAAAGGAAAAAGGTTGCCCGGAGTGGTCTCGCACGACCACCTGCCTACATACCTTGTCTGGAACAAGGATCAGGGCGATGTAGTTCCCCTGAAAGGGACTGAATTGCTAACCAGAAACCGGGGAAAGACACACTACTAGGGAGCTGAACTCGAGCCTAGAGTTGTCATGCATCGTTTCCCTAAGTTCGGTTTTCTATCCTACTTGCATAAGCAAGCCTATCCTAACCAGGAAAGAAGCAAGCATACAAGCATACATCAAATGAGAACAAGCATCTCAAACAAGCATGTCAATCAGATATCCACAGAGCACACGCTATAACCAAACAAGGGGCTCAATCAATAGGTTTGACTGCCTAAGCGAGTCGTCTGTACGGGCTGGGTTTGCTCTTAACCTTGCCATTACGAGGCTAAGGTGAAGCAGATGATGGGTGAAGTGAGGATCAGACCTCACAGCTCTTATCCCTAACCAGGGAGAGCTTCTGACAAATGAGCATGGGTCCAGAATAGGGGAACCCTTCTATACTCAGAGACTCTGACACAATGTGCACTGCACAAGATCTTGGGCTTTTGATCTCAATGCTACAACCATGTAATGGGAGCAAGGAGAAGACTCAACTGAATAGTGGGGGATAGATTGCTTATCCCTACCTTCCACCAATTGCCTTATTTAAAGGACTTTCACCTGCTTGGCACGAAAAATAAACAACCACAATCATTGCCTCTTAAGGAGGACTTCAGACATTTATTTGCCCGGCCAAATAACAGACCGGGTCTCCAGACTACATGAAGTTAGGAAGTTATACCTCAATGCAAGTTGCTTAAGCAAAGCAAAGCAAAAGTTCACAAGGAACTGAGCAACTAAAAGTACCTGGAAACAGTCAAACACAGTTAGTACTCAGACAGACAAAACTAAACAGCAAAAGTTCAATCAGTCAGACTATACAAAGCAATGCACAACAAGGCAAGCTCAAAGCTTAAGCCCAAGCTTCACCACCTACAAAACCAAGTTATGTTAGTGTACAAACATCAAACAACGTCAATTGCATTTAACTTGGTTCATTATCCATGTGCATTATGCTTTTGATCCTGAAAAATCAAGCAAACATTAGCAACAAGACCACTAGGCTAAGCCTAGGGTCCAAAGGCAAGAAAAATTCCTAAACAGCAAGGTATTCACCAACCAAAGTCAAATTAATGTCAAACAAGAGCAAACACACTTGGTCTCATGTTTATATCATTCATCATGCTCATGTTATGCACAAAATAAGGCAAACTAGTTCAAATGAAGCACCAAACATGCAAACAGAACTATTGCATTCAAATCCACACCAAAACAACTTCAAAAATTCTCAAATAATTTACACCTAAACAGGGGATATTCAAGGTCTGCCATGTCAAATTTGAGCTCAATTGGGCAAATGGAACCATGTCAATGAAAATCAACAAAAACAGACACAATTATAGGCTCCAAATCACAACATCAATACATGCTTCCACTTCAAAAATTCATAACTCAATGAAAACGAAAAAGAAATGGATGAGACCAAAACAGGGATGTCACATCATGTGTCTATTACAGGCATATCAAATTTCATGATCATTCAATACCATATGAGCATTTCACAAAAGATTTGCCAACCTATGTCACATGAACTTGCATATTTGACCAACAGAAATGAAAAATCACAATCAATTTGAAAACGCAATGTAAAATTCCACAAAAATTCATACAACATCTCAACATGTTAATCAATCATCATGCAAAATTTCATTTCGTTCCAACAAGTATAGACCAATCAGAAAAATCCAGCAAATTGACATAATGAGGTGTGACACAAATTGTCACACCTAAGTTCCAAAATTCATAACTCAATGATCAGGTATCAAAAACTCATGAAATTTACATGGAAATGAGCATCAATGAGTCAACAATCATCACAAAATTTTTCAAGAATTTATTTTACATTATGTGCATTTCATGAATCAAATGGTGCAAGGTATCAAAAATGAGTACATGTGAAAGAACCCTAGGTCAAACATTATTTTTACCATGCACAACTTTGACCAATAGGTCAAAAAAATTCTACAGTCAACAACAAAGTCAAAGAAAAAATTTCCATATTTTTCTGAATTTTCTACAATTTTTTATGAATTATTTAATGTGTTAATGAATTTTTGTGAATTAATTAAATTAATTAGAATTTACAATGGCAGTTTGGTAATATTCCAGCGCGGGGGCGGTAAACTCCGAATTTGAATTTTCAAACAATTTTTCAGATCAAACCACACAATTCTCATCGTTCTCACTCAGGCAAATCCAGAAAACTCAAGAACATGGATTTTTCAAAACGTCACCGAAATGGACAAGCGTATACTCATTCGAACCGCATGAACGCGTACAATCCAAATGTGAAATCAATTTAACCTAACAGTTCATGAATCTCTCCAATCGAGCATGTTAGGGTTTGGTAACCAATGTTTAAATCCAGATTTCCTAGCCTATGGTTCATTATTCTCAAAACTAAGCACATCACTGTGATCTATGAGCAACACACTATAGAACGCACACAAGCATTAAGAGAATCGTGACGGTCGAAAATTTGACATACCTGCTATGGTAGTGTTTGTTCGTGCAGCTTTTGCGCTCAAATTAGTGAAACAGATGCTACATAAGCTCCATGAAGGTGATTGGGATGCTCAAGATCAATTGCCATGGCTTCTATTGCTCAAAATTCGATTTCACCATTGATGGAGCTTCTTGGAACAGTCACGATTCAAGGCTTCTTTCTCTTCAATCTCCAAAAACAGTTGGTGATGGTGATTAGAGGAAGTGGATGCAAAAAGAATTTCAAGAATTGGTTGAGATTTGATGAAGTTTGATGGAGTTTTGTGCCTATGGTGTTCTTGAGGGTTTGAGAGAATTTCAGAGGTTTGAGATCCAATCTTGGTAAATGTAATTTTCTGTTATGTTTAGAATGAAATTAGGATTATATATGATGGCTTAATCATCCCTTAATCATGTTTAATCAACCAAATGCACATGTTAATGAAATGGCTAATTTTGCAAATGAGGGCAAAATGGGAATTTCCAAGGCCGGCTCATTGCCACCTGTTTGACAGCTCATGCAACCTCCAAATACCATGTGTGAGCTGTTGAAACTTGTCTCACTCTCATTGGTTGTGTAATTTGCAAAATCACATGTGAATGTCACTTTGTCCATTTTTGCCATTTCATTTTTCAAGCCAAATCTCAAATTACAAGCCTTTTCCATGAAATGATGATTCCAACAAATTTTAAATACCATTCATGAGGTGTTGCAAAAATCCCCACTCAAAAATTCCAATTATTTTGAAAGTTGGACAATTTTGCCCTTGGTCCAATTTAACTGTCCAGTTGAAAATTGACTTTTTGCATTGACCACTTTTGGAAAAATCCAATTATGCACCATGAAAGTACATGTCAAATGGAGTTTGTGCATATAAAGAACTTGCAATTTGGACAAACCATGTGGAAATTATGGCCTCCTGATTACGGGTCATTTTTGAATTTCACTGAGCCATAATTTTCCAACCATACATGAGATTTTCAAGTTCTTGGACTTTTTGGAAAGGTGAGAACAAGATATACAACTTTCATGTTGAACAAATTTTCATTTGAAGCTTCCTTGGACACGTGGCTTTGAGGTCAAAACCTTTCCATTTTTGGAAACTTCAATTACAAGTCACTTTCTATTTTTGGCAGTTTTTGTTCTGACTTGATTTTCTCCATTCTTAAGCTTTGAGATGTCAAATAACACTTGTTCCAACATGAATGAAGTGTATCCAACTCATTTTCACCTCCACATCCACCAGATCATGTACAGTTGACCACAGTTGACTTTTCATCTGATAGATGAATCTGGCAATACATTGATCCAACTGAACTCCAATCTCCAACTGAAATGGCTCAAGGGTGAAACCCTAGCCTCAATAAGCACAATATAACCAAATAATGAACCCCATAACCATCATAAACCCCATCTTCTGATCCAGCCCTGATTGGCCCAATGCAGCTGATTAGGGTTGACCAGTGGTCAAAACCCTAATCTCAAGGAATCAGCTTCAATCTTCTGATGACATCCAACCATGATGATGATGATGTATCAATTCAATCAATATGAAGACCAACATCCATTGAGAATCAAGAAACCCTAATTCACAGCCCAATCCTCAGATGGCCATGATCAATCAATAAAACCCTAGGCTTGCACCCTCTGACTTCCTCATCTTCTGATCAAGACTTGGGAAGATGGCTTGCACAATGTAACCACATGATATGCAATATGAAATGCCTAATGCCCTAAAATGAAATGCAAATATGTTAATGCTAGTCCCAAGAGAGGAGGGCAAATTTTGAGGTGTTACACAAACGTACACTTGTTCGGATTCAGCCTCAGTTTGAATTTTCTCAATCTATCAAACAACTTCTGCAAATTTACCAGGTGCTCCTCTTCTGTCTGCGACTTCGCAATCATATCATCCACGTACACTTCAATCTCTTTGTGCATCATGTCATGAAAGAGAGTCGTCATAGCCCTCTGATAGGTAGCACCGGCATTCTTCAGCCCAAATGGCATCACCTTATAGCAGAACGTGCCCCAAGGTGTAATGAATGTCGTCTTTTCCATGTCCTCTAGCGCCATCTTGATCTGATTATACCAGAAAAACCATCCATGAGAGAGAAAACCGAGGATTGAGCCGTATCATCTACCAATACATCAATGTGAGGTAACGGGAAATCATGTTTCTGACTAGCTCTATTCAAATCCCGGTAATCGACACACATCCTGACTTTGCCGTCCTTCTTCGGCACGGGAACGATGTTAGCCACCCACGAGGGATAGGTAGTCATTGACAGAAAACCCGCATCCAACTGCTTCTGAACCTCTTCCTTGATCTTGACCGCCATATCAGGACTAGTTCTGCGAAGCTTCTGCTTGACTGAAGGACAATCTTCTCTGAGAGGTAGCCAATGCACCACAATATCGGTATCCAACCCAGGCATATCTTGATACGACCAGGCGAATATCTCCACATATTCTCTCAGCATTTCAATCAACCTCCTCTTGACATCTTCCTTCAAAGCAGCCCCGATCTTTATCTCTTTTCTAGCGTCCTCAATACCAAGATTAATAATCTCCAACTCCTCCTGATGAGGTTGGATGACCCTCTCCTCTTGCTTCAATAATCTGACCAGTTCTTTGGGGAGTTCACAGTCTTCCTCACTCTCCTCTTCAGCTTGGTAGATGGGATTATTGAAATCATACTGAGCCATAACAGAACTGTTCATAGTGGGATCCGTAAGATCGATTCTGCATGTTTAATGCTCTATTTTAGAAAAAAGAGTTCAATAAAGCCACGAAAACAAAAAACATTGCCATTTTATTGTTTTGAAAATGAAAAACAAAAACAGAAAGATAGGGATCACAAAATTGTTTGCAAAACGTCCTTTATTAATGATATCATTAAAAAAACATGATGAGGCCCTACAATGAACCACTACGCCTTGGGCAGAACGTAGGGTTTTGTGCAAAATGAAAAACAAAATAAAATTACTCTGTTTGAAGAGTAACTTGGACCACTCCTTCGGCTGTCCAGTTGTTGATTGACTCCCCTAGTGCACACGGGCGAACCCAGTTGTCCAGATCACAATCACTATCACAGTCTTCACCACCGGTTGCAAAGACGTCACCATGATTCATCAGCCCAGCGCTGGTAAAGGTACTCGGCCCTTTCTGCTCAATTTGCTCTGATTGTAGAGGTTGATAACCAATACCGAACTTGTCTTCCTTGACGGGAAGGTCCACCATCTTGCCCCAGCCTTCTGCATTGCCTGAGTTGACAACCTCCATAACCTGTTTGTAAGATGCAATTGAGGCACTTGGCTTCTTCTGCTCAGCAAAAGCCACCCTCTCAAGAGCAACGGTCTCAAATGCCTGGCATAAAGTTTCATGGATCTCGCCATCCACCTCCACATATTTGAAAGAGGATAAATGACTCACCAGAATGTCCTCCTCGCCGCACACTGTCACAATCTGACCGTTCCAGACATACTCCAGCTTCTGATGGAGAGTCGACGAAACCGCCCTAGCCCCATGTATCCAGGGATGCCCCAAAAGACAACTATATGCTGGTTGGATATCCATCACATAAAAAGCAATATTGAACACCTCCGGGCCAATCTTCACTGGCAATGTGACTTCACCAAAAACAGACCGTTTGGATCCATCAAACGCACGAATAATGAGATCACTGGGAGTGAGGACAACCCCTTCAACATCAATCTTGCCCAAAGTCTTCTTGGGCAGCACGTTCAAAGACGAGCCAGTGTCCACCAACACATGTGACAACACTGCGCCTTTGCACTCCATGGTGATATGCAGGGCTTTGTTATGGTTGCGACCCTCAGGCGTCAGATCCAAATCTATAAACCCCAAACCATGCCTCGTACTCACATTAGCAATAGCACCCTCCAACTGGTTGACAGAGATCTCTTGAGGCACGTAAGCCAAATTCAACATTTTCAGCAAGGCGTTACGGTGTGCCTCAGAGCATAGCAGCAATGAGAGTATAGAAATTTTGGACGGAGTTTGATTCAGCTGATCTACAATCTTGTAGTCACTCTTCTTAATTATCTTCATAAACTCCTCCACATCTTTCTCGAATGAACCCTCAAGCGCCTCCTTCTGAACAGGTTCTTCATCTACCGCAACTTGTTTACCCTTTGCTTTGGAGAGAGCCTCCGCATTGTTGTCTCTCAATGGCTGCGGTGCGAACAGACGACCACTCTTGGTAAACCCTCCTGGTCCCCCTACATTGTCCACCACTGGACTCACAGTTGCAGGAACTCTACTTGGCAAACCAATAGTCACTGGAGCTTGGCTAACTGGCCTTGCCTGACTTTCAGCCCTTCTGTTGTTGCGATAGGCTTTATCATACTTCCATAGCACGACCCTACTATTCTCAACAGCCCTTCTACCAGAAGCAACGATAGTAGTGGGAGCACTGACAGTTACTGGGGCAGATATGGTAACAGGAGTACCAACGGTTGTAGGTGCACTGACAATTCTCTGGCCACGTCCCTCTGACGGTTTGAAATAAATGGTGACAGTTGACACCGCCCCACTATCTTTCACAGCCCGAGCAAACTGTAGACAGCCCTCGTCAATCAGATTCTGGATACCAGTCTTCAACTGTATACAACCATTCTCTAAATCTTCACATTCTGAACAGCCCTTACCACAGCCCGGGAACACTTCCCCATCCAGCAGACGATCTTTCACAACAAACAACGGAGTCTGAATCTCTTCAACATCAGCTATCAAATCCCAGGCCTCCTCACCTTCCACATTGTTCACTCTATGCGCACCATGCTGAGGCATAGGGTTGTTCACAACATTAGGCACAGGAGCAAAATTGATTGTTTTGGCGTCAATTAAGTCCTGGACCTTATGATGAAAAGCCCGACAGTTCTCAATGTGGTGCCCTGGCGCACCAGAGTGGAAATCACAACGAACGTTGGCATCATACCCAGGTGGTATCTTTGTCAACGGAGCCATCGTACGCAACTCAACAAACCCCAATCTGAGCAATTCGGGCAGCAATTCAGCGTATGTCATAGGCAACGGGTCGAACCGATGGTCCGGCATTCTCTGTCTCGGCTGAAACGAACGTTGCTGTTGTTGTGGTTGTTGTGGCGGTTGTTGAACTCTCTGTTGTTGTTGTTGTCGTGGTTGAGGTGCTGGGATAGTTACAGCAGCAACCTGGCGATATTGACCTTTGTTTGTATTTCTTCGACTGTGCACAACATTAGTCTCACCCTCCCTTCTGCGAGGTGCCCCAGAAAATGGCTTCTATGAGGATGAAGAACCAGCATCTTGAATCTTTCCAGCTTTAATGAGACTCTCTGTCCTCTCTCCACAGATCACAACGTCAGAAAAGCTACAGAATGGGCAACTCCCCATCCGGTCCATAAACACTCCTTGTAAAGTCCCGATAAACATATCGGTCAGCTCCCTTTCCAGCATGAGAGGTTGCACCCGTGCAGCTAATTCACGCCATCTCTGGGCGTACTCTTTGAAGCTTTCCCCTGATTTCTGACATAGACTCTGCAACTGAGTCCGGCTCGGAGCCATGTCCATATTATGTTTGTATTGCCTCAGAAAAGCTTCACCCAAATCTCTCCAACTTCTGATGGATTCTCTTTTCAGCTCCATGTACCAATCCAAGGAAGCTCCAGACAAGCTATCCTGGAAGAAGTACATCCACATCTTCTCGTCGTCAGTGTAGGCAGAAATCTTTCTGTAGTAGGCCTGCACATGGGTGCGAGGACAAGAAGTACCGTTGTATTTATCAAAGGAAGGCGCTTTGAACTTATAGGGAATTCTCAACCCATCCACTAACCCCATATTCGTCACATCAAAACCCAAAGAATTCTGATACTCCATGGCTCTGATCTTCTCAGCTAGGGCATCAACTTTATTGTCCCTCTCTTCAACTCTTACAACCTCGTCGTCTTCACTGAGCAGGGTAAACATATCCTCCTGCCTGTCAACCAGCGGAGCAAGATGGCGAACGGGAGCACGAGTAGCTCCGGCATTAACAGTCTCTGCAGCAAGAGGCTGTCCATTGATTCTGATTCCTCTCAAATCATCACCCATGGCATAATCATTGACGGGAGCAACAGCAACAACATTATCATTCACAGGTACACCCACTGGTGAAGCACGGCTGGGTGGCATAATCACAGCTTCCTGTCTCTGGGCTAAGGCACGCAACTCCTCTTGCCCTTGAACGACCCCTTGCATCATTGTCATGAATTGGGCCATGTTAGCCCTCATCTCAGCCAACTCAGCTTGCACTTGGTCCATGTTCCTCTGTTGATTCAACCGGGTTGCGTAGCGGTGCGGACATTGATCAACAATCCTGCCTAAAACAGGAACCAGAGTGAGAAGTCTCGATCAAGAACACCTGTAATGCAAAATGATATGTGTATGATGCTTATGATGCGTATGATGCACATGATATGTTCATTTCTCAGGCAATCAAGAGCCTAATTCATCTTTCCAGAAATGGCAACCTGCAATGAACAACAAAGCAGCAACATACACAAGATAATGAGCACAAGGCGAAACATTAACAATCTCATCTATAAACATGAGCAACAAGGATCATACAACAAAGGTTCAAACGATCAGAGTACAACAATGAACCCCATCCAACAAGCCTGGAGGTGATTCTCAACATAAACAATAGATACAAACTAGGAAATATGCCCTCCAGGAATGAGCGTCTTCAGATACTAGCACTGGTCTATCAACAGGTCACATTCTGAACATTCTGGCAGAGGGGTGATCTTCTCCTTCAGTTGTCTTCTGAGCTCCACAACTTCTCCTCCAAGCTGGCTCTCTGATGCATGTCTCAAGTCTACCTCCTTCTTCAATTGGATTTCTTTGTCTCTAAGTTGCTTCTCCAGGTCTCTTATCTTCTTCTGATAATTGGCTTCAGCTCTCTGCAACCTCAAGCACTCCCGGTGTTCTTCATTCAACAAAGTCTCCATCTCCTCATAGGACCTCTTCTTGCCCTTCAATCTGCTAGCATCTTCACCCTGCATGCCTTTGAGTTGATGAGCCAAGTTCAACTTATCATCTTTGGCTTTGTAAAGCTCCATCTGGGTATCTTGTTCCTTCTCTTTCAACCGACGATTCTCCATCAAGGCTTGTTTGTACTGCTCAGCAGGCACACTCTCAGCAAGGATCAAAGGTGGTTGCTCTTGCAAAGACTCCACCCTATCATAGGGCAGCAACAAAGTCTCCACTCTCTTCTTGACCCAATCGATGTAATCAGGCATAGCAACTACAAACTTCTTCCCTAGAACAGCTCCATCCTTAACACCAATGGTCTTCCAAGCTCTTCCTACTTGCTCCAATCTAGCAGGGTCACTCTGCTTCTCAAAATACACACTCTCAGCTATCTCAGCATCAAGTGGTCTTCCATTCATCACAAACCCCAACTGGCGAAGAGAAAGAACCGGGTTGTAATTGATGCAACCCTTAGTCCCTATAAGTGGCACATTACGAAACTCTCCACAACTCATGATGACATTACGCACATCCATCCGGTAAGATTGCCACCTGATAGCATAGGAGGTAAGAGACATAATCCTCTGAGTCCACTTATGAGTGCTCTGAGCATCCACAAAAGGTCCACTGACTGGCAGCAAGGACAAGAACCATCTGAGTAGCAACGGGAGACAGCATCTGATAGCCCCACCCTTACCATGCCTACTATGAATAGCATAGTAAGTGTCAGCTAACAAAGTAGGAACTGGGTTTCCTCCAAGGAAAATAATGACAACAGCAAGATCCACAAAATTGGGCATACTCGGGAACAACACCACTCCATAGATCATGATGGCCAACTGAGCATGAAAAGTTTCCCAGTTTCCCTTCTTTGCTTCTTCTCTAGCCATCCTCAACAAGAACTTCAAAGGCAAACCCACAACATCACCACTCGACTTCCAATTGTCATCCACTTCCTTGATACCCAAATGGAGAGCTCTGGCAACAATTCTGAAATCAACCTCCTCTGGAACATCCAAGAAAGGAACCTGGTATCTGATCGGGACATTGAACAGAATAGAATACTCCTCAAGAGTGGGCGCTAACTGATAATCCTGGAAAGTGAAGCAACGGAGCTCTGGGTCATAGAATTGTAGAAGAGTCTGCAACGGCACTGGATCTACCACCATCTTCAATAGTGTCAACAAATCCCCATACTGATCAACAAACGCCTTCTGATTACCACCGGTCACAAAGTTGCTCAACTCTATCAAAGTCGTCAATGGCTCACGGTGAAAACTGTAGGTGCAAGTCTTCCTCTTCAACTCGAGAACGAATGCCATCTCTCAAAGTGAATAGACTCCTGAATGAAGATGAGAAATGATATGCATGAAGAGATTATCTTTTTTCTTTTTCTTTTTCTTTTTTTTTTGACTTTTTTTTTTGCATTATTTTTTTTTTGAAAGTAAACATGCTATGATGCAAATGATGCAAACACGACTGGTTGGCTGTGTATCTCGGAGCACAGGTTCAAAGCTTCGGCTTGAATTCGGAACCACAAAGTCATCTGAGACCCAAAAATCATCTGAGACCCATATATCTGAACCAAGTCACCAACAGGACCCAAGAGTCACCAACAAGTCACCAACAAGTCACCAACGGTACCTGTAATAATGATCATTCCCTCCCCACTCACGGGTGTCACCTAGGCCAGGGTAAGGTCAAGAGAAACGCAGGATAAACAACCCTTTCATAGAATATCATCATGTACACACCAGATGTATGTACCGATAATACCCCATCAGGATCTGAACTGCTCGTGATATCAAGTTCCGCTAAGTGACGTAATACCACCCGCTTCCCAAGAATCACTTTATTCCTAGGTGTCCTAGAGTAAACTCATAGCCTGGGTATTGGGCCTTTTACCTTATGTAACTCCCACCCCAACAGAGAAACAGACAACCAACCAGCACAGATGAAGATATGATGAATGCAAACATAAATGCAAACACAAATGCAAATATACACAAATAAATGAAATAAATGAAACAGCAAAAGCAACCAGACCATATCCTAGAGAGCGCTAGGAGAGACTCGCTTAGGGAAGATGGACCAGCAAGAGGTCAACTTCTGTTAGTCCCCAGCAGAGTCGCCAGCTGTCGCATTACGCGAAAAACCGGCGGGAAAAAACAATAGAGACGCCACTGTGCGTTATTTATCCCAAAGGAGAGAAAGGAAACGCTCGAAGTAAACCTGGAAAAGACATGGTCTCGCGATCGGAGATTGATGGGATCGGGAGTCGGTTATGCGAAGGGAAGGTATTAGCACCCCTACGCATCCGTCGTACTCGACGGGATCCACACTCAAAAAGGATAGAAGAAAGGTTGCTAAAGACTGCTCAAACACTGCACACACACTGGAAGGGGACACAGAAAAGACGGAAGAAGGTGACTTGGCAGGATATCGCATCCTGGGCCTACATAGTCTGTCAGACACAGACATCAGAGTCGACGTAGTTCGGGGGGAAAGCGGAACGTGCTCGCTAGGATGTCGCATCCTATGCATACGTATCTTCTCTAACCAGAGAAGAATCAGAGGACTCGTAGCTCGGCTAATGCACGCCAAACAAAACCACACAGGAAACCGACTGCCAATCGCTGGACTTACGTCAGACTCCACACAAACAGGCAAACATGGAAACCGAATGCCAATCGCTGGACTTATATCAGACTCCAACAAGCAAACAAGACACAGGAAACCAACTGCCAATCGCTGGACTTACGTCAGACTCCAACAAGCAAACAAGACACAGGAAACCAACTGTCAATCGTTGGACTTACGTCTGACTCTAACACACACAAAGGGGGTGAAAAAGAAAAAGGGCGCCCAAAGAGATCAGCTCATCTCCTACCTACGTACCTCATCTGGTATGAGGATCAGGGCGACGTAGTTCCCTTAAACAGGGAAAGAACTTCTAACCTAACCAGATACAAGGGGAGACACAAACTACTAGGGAGACTACGACTCGAGCCTAGAAGTTGTCATGCATACGATCCCTATGTTGAGGTTTCTATCCTACTTGCACAGGAAGCAAGCTATCCTAAACAACACAGTCAAACACATACAAGCACAATAAAGCAAGCACACACACTATATGCAAACAATTGGGCTCATACAAGGCTAGGCTGCAAAAACAAGCCAACTGGGATGGGGTGTTTTAGCTCTTAACCCTAACATTGAGAGTTAGGGAAGCAGATGAAATAGGAAGTGAGGGTAAGACCTCACAGCTCTTATCCCTGGCCTGGGAGAGCTTCAGACAAATGAAAATGTGGGAGTTCAGAATGTAGGAACTCTTCTCCACAAGTGACTGACACAACATGATCTTGGGTTTTTATTCACAATGCATCAACACATGGTGTGTGAGCAAAGTGAATGACACAACTGAATAGCAGGGGATGGATTGCACATCCCTTTTATCTGCCAATTGCCTCTAAAGAGGTCTTTACCTGCTTGGCACAAAATTAAACATTCACAAGCATTGCCTCTTAAGGAGAGCTTCAGACAGGTGCCTGCCCACATAACAGGACAGGTCTTCCAGACTACATGAAGTCAGAGGAGTTATACCTTAGTTGTAAGGAAACCACAAGCCAAGCTATGCAAAGTTCAGATGAACTTAAAGCAACTTAGGTACCTGTGAAAAATCTAAACCAATCAGTTCAACTGTACAGACAAACAATCAATAGGCAATAACAAATAGACAGACAATGTTCACAATGTGCAAGCCACAAGGCAAACTCAAATGAGTTAGCATCAACCTACAAAACACACAAGTGTTAGTAATCAAAAGCAAATATCAATGCTCAAATGAGGAAGCATCATCAACTATGGACTTGGATGCTTAAACCTGAAATCAAAACCCACATGTAAGCCACAAACCACTAGGTCAAAGCCTAGGGTCAAAGATGGAGAAAAAAGTCAAAACAGAATCTCAAACTTGACACAAAGCAACTTGAAACACTTATTGACATATCCTAAAAAGGCTCATATCAAAATCATTAACCAAATGCATTTCATGATCAAGTGAAGTCAAAGTCAATTTCAAAGCTCATATGTGATCATCATGAATGAAAAATTCAAATCAAAATAGAAATGATTCAAAAAATTCTTAAAAAAATTCATGAGCAATCAAGACATCTAACAGGATCAACATACAAAAAATCAGGAGCATTGGATATCATTTGTCATGGCAATCACATTGCACAATCAAGACAATCACATGTGTGACACAAATTGTCACACCAAGTTAGCACATTCACAAAACAGAATTGGTGCATTGGAAAAATATCAAACCAAAGCCAAAATGTCAGTCAACATGTCTAGAATCTACACACAAAATTTCAGAGTCATTGGATAAGAAACAAGCATTTTATGATGAAAGGAACAAGGCAATATCATAAATGGACACATGTTCAAACACCCTAGGACAAATCAATTTTTAAGCCAGGCACAATTTTGCAATTTATGATCATAAAAAAGTAGACAAGATAAAGAACACATAGCAAAAAATTGGGATCAAATTGGTGCAATTTCCTATTTTATATGATTTTTTGAAGTTGAGGAAAAATTTGAAAACCAAAATGAACTAATGGTATGAAATAAGGAGGGAAAGTGGAAAAAATGCATGGCAATTTGAAAAGTGCGCTTAGACGGATTCGAACCAAGGACGAATTTGAAAATTGGCGCGCCATAAGATGAAACGCACCGTTTCACTTATGCGCCGGCCTGCTGATTCAGCAGTCAACTGCTGAGTGGTACGGGTCAAAGCTTTCAAGGCCAATCAAACTGAAAGCCAGGCAAACACATGGACCAATGGATAGCAAGCCCTAAGCCAGCGTGGATACGAACCAGGAAACCATTGCTGTACAGCAAAAGCGTTGCCTATGCATTTTTGTAGCTAATGGATGGATGTTCGTAGCAAAACCCTAGCAACTTCAAAGCAAAATCTGGAAACGCTAGGTTGGAGATGAAGATCATGATGATCTTCATGTGAATTTCCAGATTTCACAAAAAGTGTTCAGAAATCATAAATAGTAATATCATTCAACCGGTTTCTTCATGGTAAACACGGATCCAACAATGATTCACTTAAAAACATCATATATTACTCAAATCGAAGAAATCAAAATTTAACATTCAAACTTCAATCATACATAACTTTGCGTACAATGCATCATTTCACTCCAAATTTGTACCAAAATCATCACCAAGCAATGATCTACACAAATATCCTAATGAATTTCAAAATTAGAGAGGTCGAATCCTGACCTCTTGAAGAACAGAAGTTGGAATCGTGTGCTTCCAAGCTCAGCTACAGCTCAAATCTCCTCCACAATGCCTATTGAAGTGATTGGTGATGAATTGGAGGTTCCAGTATGCACGAATCCAGCTCAAATTGCAAGCTCCATGGATGCTTCAAGCTTTGAATCTAGTTCAATATGCCACGATTTGCCTTGATTCCACGTCCAAATCTTCTCAAAAACACCTCATGAGCATGAATCAAACAAGAGGAAATGCCTTTGTGTGAAGAATTTGCAAAAAAATTCGAGAGAAAAGTTTTGATGATTTTTGGATCTAGATCTGAAATTCAATGTTAATGACCAAAACAGTTGAGATTATCTATATATATGCCATGCTAATCATGTTGTAATCATGTTTAAGCCTAATGCAAATGAGATTAGCAAGTTTGAAGGTGTATGTGCAAAATGTGTTTTTCACCCCCATGCATGAGGTAGCACGTGAACAGTGCACAAATTTGGCCCAAAATCACTTAATTAATGCCCATGCAAGCTTTTGAGTTGGTTTTGTATGCTCATGATCAACCAAAATGACTTTATGCAATTTTCTTCACAAATCTTCATGAATAAGCACATGTCCATGCAAAGGAAATTTATGCCATGTAATGATATGCTTGGAAAGTACATGTTATGAGGATCAAAATGCAAAAAGAACCACTCATTTTGGAGCTTTGGTTCAAAAGTTATGCCCATTTGAATTTTCAAACACCCTTTGTCATGATTGGAACATATCTCCTCAACCACACATGAGAAATTCATGATCTTGGACTTTTTGGAAATGGGAGAGAAAGATCTTCAACTTTCATGTTGGACAAAAGTTCATTTGAAGCTTTCTTGATGATGTAATCTTGAGTTGAAGTTGGTCTAAAACCTTTCCATTTTTGGAAAGTTCAAATTATAGGTCACCTGCTATTTTTGGAAAGTCTTGATCTGACTTCAAATTCTTCAATGTCGATGCTTGAAATGTCAAATGAGACTTGTTTGAACATGAATGAAGCGTCTCTAACCACTTCCCACCTCCAAATCTACAGTTGACTTTGCAGTTGACTTCTGTTGACTTCTATGGGCCTCAGATGATTTGGTCATGCACTGATGAGTTCCGAGCCTTCAACACTTGGCCAAACTACTTCAAAATGACCCTTGGGTCATGTGAACTCATTGTACCAACCCTAGGGCTTTGATCTCATGGAAAATGCTCTTGTTGCCTTGCACAATTGAACCTCCTGACCAGTCTTGCCTGATGGAATGCAATGGACTATGCAATATGAATGCAATGTTAATGACCTAAAAATGAAATGTATATACAAATGGGAGGTGCAAATTTGAGGTGCTACACATGTCCGGGAGCACTAGAGTGATATACACAATGTAATTCAGGCTTGTACCACCACTGAGGGTTGGTCGGTACAACAGGTGGGTCACGTGGAGTAATTAACTTTCTATCTATCAGAGATGGATAAAGTTCAGCATATGTCATCGGAATTGGATCAAAAGTGACCCTCTTCCTCTCGTAGCTGGTGCTGGTGTTATTGTTGTTCCAAGGCTGGTAGGCCTGTTGTTGTGGACGATGTTGTTGTTGATATTGTTGATGTTGTTGATGTTATTGATGATGTTGAACTTCTTTGAAGGCAGGTGCTATATGAGCCACCTGGTGTTGGCTGACGGCAAGGCGAGCAATCTTCCTCTTCAAAGAGGGCCTTCTTTTGATATGGGAAGACACAGCATGTGCCTCTCCCTCTTTCTTCTTCGCAAAGTTCCCATATAGCTTTGCTGAAGAGCCTTCATCCTTGGATAGACGTCCTTCACAGACTCCTTCTTCTAGCCTCATCCCCATATTCACCATCTCGGTGAAGTCCGAGGGAGCACTAGAAATCATCCTCTCATAATAGAAAGAACTCAAAGTATTCAGAAAGATCTTCATCATTTCTTTCTCTTCGAGGGGTAGCACAATCTAAGCGGCCAACTCACGCCACCTTTGGGCGTACTCTTTGAAAGTATCTTTCTCTTTCTGGGACATCTCCCTCAGCTGGTCCCTATCGGGAGCCATATCCACATTGTACTTATATTGCTTGACGAAGGCCTCACCAAGATCATTGAAGGAGCGGATGTTCGCACTATCCAGACCCATGTACCATCTGAGTGCAGCACCGGACAGGCTATCCTGGAAGTAGTGGATAAGAAGTTGATCATTCTCTGTCTGTGTTGACATCTTGCGAGCGTACATCACAAGATGGCTGAGCGGGCAAGTGTTTCCCTTGTATTTTTCAAAGTCAGGTACTTTGAATTTTACAGGGATCTTGACGTTGGGCACAAGGCACAACTCAGCAGCACTCTTTCCAAAGAGGTCTTTACCCCTTAGAGTCTTCAGTTCCTTGCGCAACTCAAGGAATTGGTCGTTCATCGCGTCCATCTTCTCATAAACATCTGGGCCCTCAGACGGCTCAGAATGATACATGGTGTCTTCTACTCTGGGTAAAGTGTGCACAACGGCAGGTGGCACAGAAAGGACCGGGCTAGATGCCGACAGAGAAGCGAGAGTTAGAGCAAAACCCTCTGGCACAAAGTTGGTAGGCATTCCCCAAGGGAACCCGACTGGCATAGTTGGCGCAAAGTGAGTTGTTGCGGCAGGCACAGTTGAGGAAGCCACCTCAGAAATAATCGTCCTCGCGGGAGGAGTTGCAGGAGTTGGAGACGAATGGCTCTGAGCAGCCAACACTGACTCCATCATGGCAGTCAGCTTAGCTACCTCCTCTTTCAGTTCACGGTTCTCTTGCTCTAGATGATCCATCAACTTCGGAAGATTGGCCCTGGTGTTATACCGATGCGTCAGCTTGTCTTCAAAATAAATGAAGAGCAAAAAGTTAGACCACTCATCAAGGGCTGAACAAAACCTGCTTATGCATATGATGCATGAAATGCTTGTGCATATGATTTGTTTTTTATCATAGGAACTTTATAGAGATCTATTTGCAAATATTTGGAAATATTAATCTTTTAAAACATATATGAAATGCTCATAGCAATAATATTTGGAAAAAATTTACACCAAAGAAGTAGTACAATTTTGGTAACCAAATATAATACAAGAGGAAAGGAGAATAAACATCCTATGGAGCCCTAGAAGCAATTGTCCAAAGCTCTCGAGACCGGGTGATAAGCTGCATGAAGCCTCTTCACCTCTCTCTCATAAGCTTCCTCCATATCTGCCTTCTCCTTGGCGAGTCGATCATACTTCCTCTTCCAAAACCTGGATGACCGAGGAAGAAGATAAGTAACCACATCATCAGGATCATTAATAACCTGATGCTCTAGAAACTCTATCACAACATCCTTATCTCTAAGCTGCTGAAGTAGTTCCTCTCGTTCACAGACCCAAGCACGCGAACGGTCTTCATCTCTCAGCTCCTCTACTCCTTGGTTAGGGAGGATTGAAGGCCCAACCATAACCATAGGTGTAGGTCTCGGGTTGTCATAGGGCATGCGGTACTCAAGCGCTCTCTTCCTCACCCAAGAGGTGTAGGGTTCCAAAGCAATACAATTCTTCGGACCAAGCTCTTTCCTTCCCTTCCTATGAATCTTGCGCCAAGCGCGGACCATTATGCCCTTCAAGTTCTGGGGATCTTTACCCTCTTGAAAGAACACACCTTCCAACAGAATGTTGTTAGGTTTATCCTTTAAGGGGAACCCAAGCTGACGACGAGCCAAAACAGGGTTGTAGTTAATTCCACCACATGTACCAAGAAGAGGCACATTGGAGAATTTACCACAAGAATCAATAATCTTCACACCATCATATACACGGTTGTACCAAAAGATATCATCATTAGTTAGAGACATAAGCCTCGTAGACCACCGTAGACATCCCTTGTTTTCCTTGAAGGAGAGCGTTTTAGGCAAGTGCGAAATAAACCACTTGTACAACAGAGGCAAACAACACACAATGGTACCACCACCCCTTGCATTCCTCATATGCAAAGAGAAATAAGTGTCACCCAACAAAGTCGGAACGGGATTAAGAGTAGAGAAAATCCTAATAGCGTTCACATCCACAAAATTGTCGATGTTGGGGAATAACACTAGCCCATAGATGAGAAGTACAAATACGGCTTCAAATGCATCCTCACTCATGGCCTTCCCAAACAAAGTAGCTAGGGCAATGAGAAAATCATATGGGAGACCTTGAATTCCACCTTCGGTAGTCATATGAGCAACAATATCAGATACATCTATGTGAAGAAGATCAACAATCTCTTGGGAAGAAGGAACCCTCTCCAAGCCACTGAACGGTAACTGATCCAAAATAGGTATACCCACAAGATAGGCATACTCCTCAAGTGTAGGTAAAAGCTGGAAATCCGGAAAAGTGAAGCAACGGTACAGAGGATCATAGAACTGCACTAGCACACTCATCAGACCTTCATCCACCTGAGTAGAAAGAATAGACAGAAGCTTCCCATGACGAGTTTTGAACTCGACAAGAGGCTCTTCACAATCTTTCATCTTCAGATACATGATGTCTTCATCAGGGAATTCAAACATCATCGGCTGATAATCATCAATTGGTTGCTCGACAAGGTAATCTGACAGAATACTACCTTTGATGGCTATCTGCGACGTGTACTGAATATCATATTCTGTTAGAATCATCTGCCAACGGGCAACACGTCCGGTGAGAGTCGGCTTCTCAAAGATGTACTTCACTGGATCCATCTTAGAAATCAATAAGGTAGTATGGTTCAACATATACTGCCTCAGTCGGCGAGCAGCCCAGGCCAAATCACAACAAGTTTTCTCGAGCTGCGAATATTTGATTTCACAGTCGGTAAACTTTTTGCTAAGGTAGTATATGGCATGCTCTTTTCGACCAGACTCGTCATGCTGTCCCAATACACACCCCATCGAGTTCTCAGTCACTGACAGGTACATTATCAGAGGCCTCCCAGGAACTGGAGGTATAAGGATTGGAGGTTTCTGTAAATACTCTTTTATCTTGTCAAAAGCTTTCTGACAATCATCATTCCACCTGATTGCTTGATTCTTCCTTAGCAATTTGAATATCGGTTCATACGTGGCAGTTAGGTGAGATACAAACCGTGCAATGTAGTTCAATCTCCCTAAAAACCCACGAACCTGCTTTTCAGTTTTCAGTTCAGGCATTTCTTGTATAGCTTTTACTTTTGATGGATCAACCTCAATCCCTTTCTCACTGACAATGAAACCCAATAGCTTACCGGATCTCACTCCAAACGTACACTTGTTCGGATTCAGCCTCAATTTGAATTTTCTCAATCTATCAAACAACTTCTGCAAATTTACCAGGTGCTCCTCTTCTGTCTGCGACTTCGCAATCATATCATCCACGTACACTTCAATCTCTTTGTGCATCATGTCATGAAAGAGAGTCGTCATAGCCCTCTGATAGGTAGCACCGGCATTCTTCAGCCCAAATGGCATCACCTTATAGCAGAACGTGCCCCAAGGTGTAATGAATGTCGTCTTTTCCATGTCCTCTGGCGCCATCTTGATCTGATTATACCAGAAAAACCATCCATGAAAGAGAAAACCGAGGATTGAGCCGTATCATCTACCAATACATCAATGTGAGGTAATGGGAAATCATGTTTCGGACTAGCTCTATTCAAATCCCGGTAATCGACACACATCCTGACTTTGCCGTCCTTCTTCGGCACGGGAACGATGTTAGCCACCCACGAGGGATAGGTAGTCATTGACAGAAAACCCGCATCCAACTGCTTCTGAACCTCTTCCTTGATCTTGACCGCCATATCAGGACTAGTTCTGCGAAGCTTCTGCTTGACTGAAGGACAATCTTCTCTGAGAGGTAGCCTATGCACCACAATATCGGTATCCAACCCAGGCATATCTTGATACGACCAGGCGAATATCTCCACATATTCTCTCAGCATTTCAATCAACCTCCTCTTGACATCTTCCTTCAAAGCAGCCCCGATCTTTATCTCTTTTCTAGCGTCCTCAATACCAAGATTAATAATCTCCAACTCCTCCTGATGAGGTTGGATGACCCTCTCCTCTTGCTTCAATAATCTGACCAGTTCTTTGGGGAGTTCACAGTCTTCCTCACTCTCCTCTTCAGCTTGGTAGATGGGATTATTGAAATCATACTGAGCCATAACAGAACTGTTCATAGTGGGATCCGTAAGATCGATTCTGCATGTTTAATGCTCTATTTTAGAAAAAAGAGTTCAATAAAGCCACGAAAACAAAAAACATTGCCATTTTATTGTTTTGAAAATGAAAAACAAAAACAGAAAGATAGGGATCACAAAATTGTTTGCAAAACGTCCTTTATTAATGATATCATTAAAAAACCATGATGAGGCCCTACAATGAACCACTACGCCTTGGGCAGAACGTAGGGTTTTGTGCAAAATGAAAAACAAAATAAGATTACTCTGTTTGAAGAGTAACTTGGACCACTCCTTCGGCTGTCCAGTTGTTGATTGACTCCCCTAGTGCACACGGGCGAACCCAGTTGTCCAGATCACAATCACTATCACAGTCTTCACCACCGGTTGCAAAGACGTCACCATGATTCATCAGCCCAGCGCTGGTAAAGGTACTCGGCCCTTTCTGCTCAATTTGCTCTGATTGTAGAGGTTGATAACCAATACCGAACTTGTCTTCCTTGACGGGCAGGTCCACCATCTTGCCCCAGCCTTCTGCATTGCCTGAGTTGACAACCTCCATAGCCTGTTTGTAAGATGCAATTGAGGCACTTGGCTTCTTCTGCTCAGCAAAAGCCACCCTCTCAAGAGCAACGGTCTCAAATGCCTGGCATAAAGTTTCATGGATCTCGCCATCCACCTCCACATATTTGAAAGAGGATAAATGACTCACCAGAATGTCCTCCTCGCCGCACACTGTCACAATCTGACCGTTCCAGACATACTCCAGCTTCTGATGGAGAGTCGACGAAACCGCCCTAGCCCCATGTATCCAGGGATGCCCCAAAAGACAACTATATGCTGGTTGGATATCCATCACATAAAAAGCAATACTGAACACCTCCGGGCCAATCTTCACTGGCAATGTGACTTCACCAAAAACAGACCGTTTGGATCCATCAAACGCACGAATAATGAGATCACTGGGAGTGAGGACAACCCCTTCAACATCAATCTTGCCCAAAGTCTTCTTGGGCAGCACGTTCAAAGACGAGCCAGTGTCCACCAACACATGTGACAACACTGCGCCTTTGCACTCCATGGTGATATGCAGGGCTTTGTTATGGTTGCGACCCTCAGGCGTCAGATCCAAATCTGTAAACCCCAAACCATGCCTCGTACTCACATTAGCAATAGCACCCTCCAACTGGTTGACAGAGATCTCTTGAGGCACGTAAGCCAAATTCAACATTTTCAGCAAGGCATTACGGTGTGCCTCAGAGCATAGCAGCAATGAGAGTATAGAAATTTTGGACGGAGTTTGATTCAGCTGATCTACAATCTTGTAGTCACTCTTCTTAATTATCTTCATAAACTCCTCCACATCTTTCTCGAATGAACCCTCAAGCGCCTCCTTCTGAACAGGTTCTTCATCTACCGCAACTTGTTTACCCTTTGCTTTGGAGAGAGCCTCCGCATTGTTGTCTCTCAATGGCTGCGGTGCGAACAGACGACCACTCTTGGTAAACCCTCCTGGTCCCCCTACATTGTCCACCACTGGACTCACAGTTGCAGGAACTCTACTTGGCAAACCAATAGTCACTGGAGCTTGGCTAACTGGCCTTGCCTGACTTTCAGCCCTTCTGTTGTTGCGATAGGCTTTATCATACTTCCACAGCACGACCCTACTATTCTCAACAGCCCTTCTACCAGAAGCAACGATAGTAGTGGGAGCACTGACAGTTACTGGGGAAGATATGGTAACAGGAGTACCAACGGTTGTAGGTGCACTGACAATTCTCTGGCCACGTCCCTCTGACGGTTTGAAATAAATGGTGACAGTTGACACCGCCCCACTATCTTTCACAGCCCGAGCAAACTGTAGACAGCCCTCATCAATCAGATTCTGGATACCAGTCTTCAACTGTATACAACCATTCTCTGAATTTTCACATTCTGAACAGCCCTTACCACAGCCCGGGAACACTTCCCCATCCAGCAGACGATCTTTCACAATAAACAACGGAGTCTGAATCTCTTCAACATCAGCTATCAAATCCCAGGCCTCCTCACCTTCCACATTGTTCACTCTATGCGCACCATGCTGAGGCATAGGGTTGTTCACAACATTAGGCACAGGAGCAAAATTGATTGTTTTGGCGTCAATTAAGTCCTGGACCTTATGATGAAAAGCCCGACAGTTCTCAATGTGGTGCCCTGGCGCACCAGAGTGGAAATCACAACGAACGTTGGCATCATACCCAGGTGGTATCTTTCTCAACGGAGCCATCGTACGCAACTCAACAAACCCCAATCTGAGCAATTCGGGCAGCAATTCAGCGTATGTCATAGGCAACGGGTCGAACCGATGGTCCGGCATTCTCTGTCTCGGCTGAAACGAACGTTGCTGTTGTTGTGGTTGTTGTGGCGGTTGTTGAACTCTCTGTTGTTGCTGTTGTCGTGGTTGAGGTGTTGGGATAGTTACAGCAGCAACCTGGCGATATTGACCTTTGTTTGTATTTCTTCGACTGTGCACAACATTAGTCTCACCCTCCCTTCTGCGAGGTGCCCCAGAAAATGGCTTCTTTGAGGATGAAGAACCAGCATCTTGAATCTTTCCAGCTTTAATGAGACTCTCTGTCCTCTCTCCACAGATCACAACGTCAGAAAAGCTACCGAATGGGCAACTCCCCATCCGGTCCATAAACACTCCTTGTAAAGTCCCGATAAACATATCGGTCAGCTCCCTTTCCAGCATGGGAGGTTGCACCCGTGCAGCTAATTCACGCCATCTCTGGGCGTACTCTTTGAAGCTTTCCCCTGATTTCTGACATAGACTCTGCAACTGAGTCCGGCTCGGAGCCATGTCCATATTATGTTTGTATTGCCTCAGAAAAGCTTCACCCAAATCTCTCCAACTTCTGATGGATTCTCTTTTCAGCTCCATGTACCAATCCAAGGAAGCTCCAGACAAGCTATCCTGGAAGAAGTACATCCACATCTTCTCGTCGTCAGTGTAGGCAGAAATCTTTCTGTAGTAGGCCTGCACATGGGTGCGAGGACAAGAAGTACCGTTGTATTTATCAAAGGAAGGCGCTTTGAACTTATAGGTAATTCTCAACCCATCCACTAACCCCATATTCGTCACATCAAAACCCAAAGAATTCTGATACTCCATGGCTCTTATCTTCTCAGCTAGGGCATCAACTTTATTGTCCCTCTCTTCAACTCTTACAACCTCGTCGTCTTCACTGAGCAGGGTAAACATATCCTCCTGCCTGTCAACCAGCGGAGCAAGATGGCGAACGGGAGCACGAGTAGCTCCGGCATTAACAGTCTCTGCAGCAAGAGGCTGTCCATTGATTCTGATTCCTCTCAAATCATCACCCATGGCATAATCATTGACGGGAGCAACAGCAACAACATTATCATTCACAGGTACACCCACTGGTGAAGCGCGGCTGGGTGGCATAATCACAGCTTCCTGTCTCTGGGCTAAGGCACGCAACTCCTCTTGCCCTTGAACGACCCCTTGCATCATTGTCATGAATTGGGCCATGTTAGCCCTCATCTCAGCCAACTCAGCTTGCACTTGGTCCATGTTCCTCTGTTGATTCAACCGGGTTGCGTAGCGGTGCGGACGTTGATCAACAATCCTGCCTAAAACAGGAACCAGAGTGAGAAGTCTCGATCAAGAACACCTGTAATGCAAAATGATATGTGTATGATGCTTATGATGCGTATGATGCACATGATATGTTCATTTCTCAGGCAATCAAGAGCCTAATTCATCTTTCCAGAAATGGCAACCTGCAATGAACAACAAAGCAACAACATACACAAGATAATGAGCACAAGGCGAAACATTAACAATCTCATCTATAAACATGAGCAACAAGGATCATACAACAAAGGTTCAAACGATCAGAGTACAACAATGAACCCCATCCAACAAGCCTGGAGGTGATTCTCAACATAAACAATAGATACAAACTAGGAAATATGCCCTCCAGGAATGAGCGTCTTCAGATACTAGCACTGGTCTATCAACAGGTCACATTCTGAACATTCTGGCAGAGGGGTGATCTTCTCCTTCAGTTGTCTTCTGAGCTCCACAACTTCTCCTCCAAGCTGGCTCTCTGATGCATGTCTCAAGTCTACCTCCTTCTTCAATTGGATTTCTTTGTCTCTAAGTTGCTTCTCCAGGTCTCTTATCTTCTTCTGATAATTGGCTTCAGCTCTCTGCAACCTCAAGCACTCCCGGTGTTCTTCATTCAACAAAGTCTCCATCTCCTCATAGGACCTCTTCTTGCCCTTCAATCTGCTAGCATCTTCACCCTGCATGCCTTTGAGTTGATGAGCCAAGTTCAACTTATCATCTTTGGCTTTGTAAAGCTCCATCTGGGTATCTTGTTCCTTCTCTTTCAACCGACGATTCTCCATCAAGGCTTGTTTGTACTGCTCAGCAGGCACACTCTCAGCAAGGATCAAAGGTGGTTGCTCTTGCAAAGACTCCACCCTATCATAGGGCAGCAACAAAGTCTCCACTCTCTTCTTGACCCAATCGATGTAATCAGGCATAGCAACTGCAAACTTCTTCCCTAGAACAGCTCCATCCTTAACACCAATGGTCTTCCAAGCTCTTCCTACTTGCTCCAATCTAGCAGGGTCACTCTGCTTCTCAAAATACACACTCTCAGCTATCTCAGCATCAAGTGGTCTTCCATTCATCACAAACCCCAACTGGAGAAGAGAAAGAACCAGGTTGTAATTGATGCAACCCTTAGTCCCTATAAGTGGCACATTATGAAACTCTCCACAACTCATGATGACATTACGCACATCCATCCGGTAAGATTGCCACCTGATAGCATAGGAGGTAAGAGACATAATCCTCTGAGTCCACTTATGAGTGCTCTGAGCATCCACAAATGGTTCACTGACTGGCAGCAAGGACAAGAACCATCTGAGTAGCAACGGGAGACAGCATCTGATAGCCCCACCCTTACCATGCCTACTATGAATAGCATAGTAAGTGTCAGCTAACAAAGTAGGAACTGGGTTTCCTCCAAGGAAAATAATGACAACAGCAAGATCCACAAAATTGGGCATACTCGGGAACAACACCACTCCATAGATCATGATGGCCAACTGAGCATGAAAAGTTTCCCAGTTTCCCTTCTTTGCTTCTTCTCTAGCCATCCTCAACAAGAACTTCAAAGGCAAACCCACAACATCACCACTCGACTTCCAATTGTCACCCACTTCCTTGATACCCAAATGGAGAGCTCTGGCAACAATTCTGAAATCAACCTCCTCTGGAACATCCAAGAAAGGAACCTGGTATCTGATCGGGACATTGAACAGAATAGAATACTCCTCAAGAGTGGGCGCTAACTGATAATCCTGGAAAGTGAAGCAACGGAGCTCTGGGTCATAGAATTGTAGAAGAGTCTGCAACGGCACTGGATCTACCACCATCTTCAATAGTGTCAACAAATCCCCATACTGATCAACAAACGCCTTCTGATTACCACCGGTTACAAAGTTGCTCAACTCTATCAAAGTCGTCAATGGCTCACGGTGAAAACTGTAGGTGCAAGTCTTCCTCTTCAACTCGAGAACGAATGCCATCTCTCAAAGTGAATAGACTCCTGAATGAACATGAGAAATGATATGCATGAAGAGATTATCTTTTTTCTTTTTCTTTTTCTTTTTTTTTTGACTTTTTTTTTTGCATTATTTTTTTTTTTGAAAGTAAACATGCTATGATGCAAATGATGCAAACACGACTGGTTGGCTGTGTATCTCGGAGCACAGGTTCAAAGCTTCGGCTTGAATTCGGAACCACAAAGTCATATGAGACCCAAAAATCATCTGAGACCCATATATCTGAACCAAGTCACCAACAGGACCCAAGAGTCACCAACAAGTCACCAACAAGTCACCAACGGTACCTGTAATAATGATCATTCCCTCCCCACTCACGGGTGTCACCTAGGCCAGGGTAAGGTCAAGAGAAACGCAGGATAAACAACCCTTTCATAGAATATCATCATGTACACACCAGATGTATGTACCGATAATACCCCATCAGGATCTGAACTGCTCGTGATATCAAGTTCCGCTAAGTGACGTAATACCACCCGCTTCCCAAGAATCACTTTATTCCTAGGTGTCCTAGAGTACACTCATAGCCTGGGTATTGGGCCTTTTACCTTATGTAACTCCCACCCCAACAGAGAAACAGACAACCAACCAGCACAGATAAAGATATGATGAATGCAAACATAAATGCAAACACAAATGCAAATATACACAAATAAATGAAATAAATGAAACAGCAAAAGCAACCAGACCATATCCTAGAGAGCGCTAGGAGAGACTCGCTTAGGGAAGATGGACCAGCAAGAGGTCAACTTCTGTTAGTCCCCAGCAGAGTCGCCAGCTGTCGCATTACGCGAAAAACCGGCGGGAAAAAACAATGGAGACGCCACCGTGCGTTATTTATCCCAAAGGAGAGAAAGGAAACGCTCGAAGTAAACCTGGAAAAGACATGGTCTCGCGATCGGAGATTGATGGGATCGGGAGTCGGTTATGCGAAGGGAAGGTATTAGCACCCCTACGCATCCGTCGTACTCGACGGGATCCACACTCAAAAAGGATAGAAGAAAGGTTGCTAAAGACTGCTCAAACACTGCACACACACTGGAAGGGGACACAGAAAAGACGGAAGAAGGTGACTTGGCAGGATATCGCATCCTGGGCCTACATAGTCTGTCAGACACAGACATCAGAGTCGACGTAGTTCGGGGGGAAAGCGGAACGTGCTCGCTAGGATGTCGCATCCTATGCATACGTATCTTCTCTAACCAGAGAAGAATCAGAGGACTCGTAGCTCGGCTAATGCACGCCAAACAAAACCACACAGGAAACCGACTGCCAATCGTTGGAATTACGTCAGACTCCACACAAACAGGCAAACATGGAAACCGAATGCCAATCGCTGGACTTATATCAGACTCCAACAAGCAAACAAGACACAGGAAACCAACTGCCAATCGCTGGACTTACGTCAGACTCCAACAAGCAAACAAGACACAGGAAACCAACTGTCAATCGTTGGACTTACGTCTGACTCTAACACACACAAAGGGGGTGAAAAAGAAAAAGGGCGCCCAAAGAGATCAGCTCATCTCCTACCTACGTACCTCATCTGGTATGAGGATCAGGGCGACGTAGTTCCCCTAAACAGGGAAAGAACTTCTAACCTAACCAGATACAAGGGGAGACACAAACTACTAGGGAGACTACGACTCGAGCCTAGAAGTTGTCATGCATACGATCCCTATGTTGAGGTTTCTATCCTACTTGCACAGGAAGCAAGCTATCCTAAACAACACAGTCAAACACATACAAGCACAATAAAGCAAGCACACACACTATATGCAAACAATTGGGCTCATACAAGGCTAGGCTGCAAAAACAAGCCAACTGGGATGGGGTGTTTTAGCTCTTAACCCTAACATTGAGAGTTAGGGTGAAGCAGATGAAATAGGAAGTGAGGGTAAGACCTCACAGCTCTTATCCCTGGCCTGGGAGAGCTTCAGACAAATGAAAATGTGGGAGTTCAGAATGTAGGAACTCTTCTCCACAAGTGACTGACACAACATGATCTTGGGTTTTATTCACAATGCATCAATGCATGGTGTGTGAGCAAAGTGAATGACACAACTGAATAGCAGGGGATGGATTGCACATCCCTTTTATCTGCCAATTGCCTCTAAAGAGGTCTTTACCTGCTTGGCACAAAATTAAACATTCACAAGCATTGCCTCTTAAGGAGAGCTTCAGACAGGTGCCTGCCCACATAACAGGACAGGTCTTCCAGACTACATGAAGTCAGAGGAGTTATACCTTAGTTGTAAGGAAACCGACTGCCAATCGTTGGAATTACGTCAGACTCCACACAAACAGGCAAACATGGAAACCGAATGCCAATCGCTGGACTTATATCAGACTCCAACAAGCAAACAAGACACAGGAAACCAACTGCCAATCGCTGGACTTACGTCAGACTCCAACAAGCAAACAAGACACAGGAAACCAACTGTCAATCGTTGGACTTACGTCTGACTCTAACACACACAAAGGGGGTGAAAAAGAAAAAGGGCGCCCAAAGAGATCAGCTCATCTCCTACCTACGTACCTCATCTGGTATGAGGATCAGGGCGACGTAGTTCCCCTAAACAGGGAAAGAACTTCTAACCTAACCAGATACAAGGGGAGACACAAACTACTAGGGAGACTACGACTCGAGCCTAGAAGTTGTCATGCATACGATCCCTATGTTGAGGTTTCTATCCTACTTGCACAGGAAGCAAGCTATCCTAAACAACACAGTCAAACACATACAAGCACAATAAAGCAAGCACACACACTATATGCAAACAATTGGGCTCATACAAGGCTAGGCTGCAAAAACAAGCCAACTGGGATGGGGTGTTTTAGCTCTTAACCCTAACATTGAGAGTTAGGGTGAAGCAGATGAAATAGGAAGTGAGGGTAAGACCTCACAGCTCTTATCCCTGGCCTGGGAGAGCTTCAGACAAATGAAAATGTGGGAGTTCAGAATGTAGGAACTCTTCTCCACAAGTGACTGACACAACATGATCTTGGGTTTTTATTCACAATGCATCAATGCATGGTGTGTGAGCAAAGTGAATGACACAACTGAATAGCAGGGGATGGATTGCACATCCCTTTTATCTGCCAATTGCCTCTAAAGAGGTCTTTACCTGCTTGGCACAAAATTAAACATTCACAAGCATTGCCTCTTAAGGAGAGCTTCAGACAGGTGCCTGCCCACATAACAGGACAGGTCTTCCAGACTACATGAAGTCAGAGGAGTTATACCTTAGTTGTAAGGAAACCACAAGCCAAGCTATGCAAAGTTCAGATGAACTTAAAGCAACTTAGGTACCTGTGAAAAATCTAAACCAATCAGTTCAACTATACAGACAAACAATCAATAGGCAATAACAAATAGACAGACAATGTTCACAATGTGCAAGCCACAAGGCAAACTCAAATGAGTTAGCATCAACCTACAAAACACACAAGTGTTAGTAATCAAAAGCAAATATCAATGCTCAAATGAGGAAGCATCATCAACTATGGACTTGGATGCTTAAACCTGAAATCAAAACCCACATGTAAGCCACAAACCACTAGGTCAAAGCCTAGGGTCAAAGATGGAGAAAAAAGTCAAAACAGAACCTCAAACTTGACACAAAGCAACTTCAAACACTTATTGACATATCCTAAAAAGGCTCATATCAAAATCATTAACCAAATGCATTTCATGATCAAGTGAAGTCAAAGTCAATTTCAAAGCTCATATGTGATCATCATGAATGAAAAATTCAAATCAAAATAGAAATGATTCAAAAAATTCTGAAAAAAATTCATGAGCAATCAAGACATCTAACAGGATCAACATACAAAAAATTAGGAGCATTGGATATCATTTGTCATGGCAATCACATTGCACAATCAAGACAATCACATGTGTGACACAAATTGTCACACCAAGTTAGCACATTCACAAAACAGAATTGGTGCATTGGAAAAATATCAAACCAAAGCCAAAATGTCAGTCAACATGTCTAGAATCTACACACAAAATTTCAGAGTCATTGGATAAGAAACAAGCATTTTATGATGAAAGGAACAAGACAATATCATAAATGGACACATGTTCAAACACCCTAGGAAAAATCAATTTTTAAGCCAGGCACAATTTTGCAATTTATGATCATAAAAAAGTAGACAAGATAAAGAACACATAGCAAAAAATTGGGATCAAATTGGTGCAATTTCCTATTTTATATGATTTTTTGAAGTTGAGGAAAAATTTGAAAACCAAAATGAACTAATGGTATGAAATAAGGAGGGAAAGTGGAAAAAATGCATGGCAATTTGAAAAGTGCGCTTAGACGGATTCGAACCAAGGACGAATTTGAAAATTGGCGCGCCATAAGATGAAACGCACCGTTTCACTTATGCGCCGGCCTGCTGATTCAGCAGTCAACTGCTGAGTGGTACGGGTCAAAGCTTTCAAGGCCAATCAAACTGCAAGCCAGGCAAACACATGGACCAATGGATAGCAAGCCCTAAGCCAGCGTGGATACGAACCAGGAAACCATTGCTGTACAGCAAAAGCGTTGCCTATGCATTTTCGTAGCTAATGGATGGATGTTCGTAGCAAAACCCTAGCAACTTCAAAGCAAAATCTGGAAACGCTAGGTTGGAGATGAAGATCATGATGATCTTCATGTGAATTTCCAGATTTCACAAAAAGTGTCCAGAAATCATAAATAGTAATATCATTCAACCGGTTTCTTCATGGTAAACACGGATCCAACAATGATTCACTTAAAAACATCATATATTACTCAAATCGAAGAAATCAAAATTTAACATTCAAACTTCAATCATACATAACTTTGCGTACAATGCATCATTTCACTCCAAATTTGTACCAAAATCATCACCAAGCAATGATCTACACAAATATCCTAATGAATTTCAAAATTAGAGAGGTCGAATCCTGACCTCTTGAAGAACAGAAGTTGGAATCGTGTGCTTCCAAGCTCAGCTACAGCTCAAATCTCCTCCACAATGCCTATTGAAGTGATTGGTGATGAATTGGAGGTTCCAGTATGCACGAATCCAGCTCAAATTGCAAGCTCCATGGATGCTTCAAGCTTTGAATCTAGTTCGATATGCCACGATTTGCCTTGATTCCACGTCCAAATCTTCTCAAAAACACCTCATGAGCATGAATCAAACAAGAGGAAATGCCTTTGTGTGAAGAATTTGCAAAAAAATTCGAGAGAAAAGTTTTGATGATTTTTGGATCTAGATCTGAAATTCAATGTTAATGACCAAAACAGTTGAGATTATCTATATATATGCCATGCTAATCATGTTGTAATCATGTTTAAGCCTAATGCAAATGAGATTAGCAAGTTTGAAGGTGTATGTGCAAAATGTGTTTTTCACCCCCATGCATGAGGTAGCACGTGAACAGTGCACAAATCTGGCCCAAAATCACTTAATTAATGCCCATGCAAGCTTTTGAGTTGGTTTTGTATGCTCATGATCAACCAAAATGACTTTATGCAATTTTCTTCACAAATCTTCATGAATAAGCACATGTCCATGCAAAGGAAATTTATGCCATGTAATGATATGCTTGGAAAGTACATGTTATGAGGATCAAAATGCAAAAAGAACCACTCATTTTGGAGCTTTGGTTCAAAAGTTATGCCCATTTGAATTTTCAAACACCCTTTGTCATGATTGGAACATATCTCCTCAACCACACATGAGAAATTCATGATCTTGGACTTTTTGGAAATGGGAGAGAAAGATCTTCAACTTTCATGTTGGACAAAATTTCATTTGAAGCTTTCTTGATGATGTAATCTTGAGTTGAAGTTGGTCTAAAACCTTTCCATTTTTGGAAAGTTCAAATTATAGGTCACCTGCTATTTTTGGAAAGTCTTGATCTGACTTCAAATTCTTCAATGTCGATGCTTGAAATGTCAAATGAGACTTGTTTGAACATGAATGAAGTGTCTCTAACCACTTCCCACCTCCAAATCTACAGTTGACTTTGCAGTTGACTTCTGTTGACTTCTATGGGCCTCAGATGATTTGGTCATGCACTGATGAGTTCCGAGCCTTCAACACTTGGCCAAACTACTTCAAAATGACCCTTGGGTCATGTGAACTCATTGTACCAACCCTAGGGCTTTGATCTCATGGAAAATGCTCTTGTTGCCTTGCACAATTGAACCTCCTGACCAGTCTTGCCTGATGGAATGCAATGGACTATGCAATATGAATGCAATGTTAATGACCTAAAAATGAAATGTATATACAAATGGGAGGTGCAAATTTGAGGTGCTACACATGTCCGGGAGCACTAGAGTGATATACACAATGTAATTCAGGCTTGTACCACCACTGAGGGTTGGTCGGTACAACAGGTGGGTCACGTGGAGTAATTAACTTTCTATCTATCAGAGATGGATAAAGTTCAGCATATGTCATCGGAATTGGATCAAAAGTGACCCTTTTCCTCTCGTAGCTGGTGCTGGTGTTATTGTTGTTCCAAGGCTGGTAGGCCTGTTGTTGTGGACGATGTTGTTGTTGATATTGTTGATGTTGTTGATGTTATTGATGATGTTGAACTTCTTTGAAGGCAGGTGCTATATGAGCCACCTGGTGTTGGCTGACGGCAAGGCGAGCAATCTTCCTCTTCAAAGAGGGCCTTCTTTTGATATGGGAAGACACAGCATGTGCCTCTCCCTCTTTCTTCTTCGCAAAGTTCCCATATAGCTTTGCTGAAGAGCCTTCATCCTTGGATAGACGTCCTTCACAGACTCCTTCTTCTAGCCTCATCCCCATATTCACCATCTCGGTGAAGTCCGAGGGAGCACTAGAAATCATCCTCTCATAATAGAAAGAACTCAAAGTATTCAGAAAGATCTTCATCATTTCTTTCTCTTCGAGGAGTAGCACAATCTAAGCGGCCAACTCACGCCACCTTTGGGCATACTCTTTGAAAGTCTCTTTCTCTTTCTGGGACATCTCCCTCAGCTGGTCCCTATCGGGAGCCATATCCACATTATACTTATATTGCTTGACGAAGGCCTCGCCAAGATCATTGAAGGAGCGGATGTTCGCACTATCCAGACCCATGTACCATCTGAGTGCAGCACCAGACAGGCTGTCCTGGAAGTAGTGGATAAGAAGTTGATCATTCTCTGTCTGTGTTGACATCTTGCGAGCGTACATCACAAGATGGCTGAGCGGGCAAGTGTTTCCCTTGTATTTTTCAAAGTCAGGTACTTTGAATTTTACAGGGATCTTGACGTTGGGCACAAGGCACAACTCAGCAGCACTCTTGCCAAAGAGGTCTTTACCCCTTAGAGTCTTCAGTTCCTTGCGCAACTCAAGGAATTGGTCGTTCATCGCGTCCATCTTCTCATAAACATCTGGGCCCTCAGACGGCTCAGAATGATACATGGTGTCTTCTACTCTGGGTAAAGTGTGCACAACGGCAGGTGGCACAGAAAGGACCGGGCTAGATGCCGACAGAGAAGCGAGAGTTAGAGCAAAACCCTCTGGCACAAAGTTGGTAGGCATTCCACAAGGGAACCCGACTGGCATAGTTGGCGCAAAGTGAGTTGTTGCGGCAGGCACAGTTGAGGAAGCCACCTCAGAAATAATCGTCCTCGCGGGAGGAGTTGCAGGAGTTGGAGACGACTGGCTCTGAGCAGCCAGCACTGACTCCATCATGGCAGTCAGCTTAGCTACCTCCTCTTTCAGTTCACGGTTCTCTTGCTCTAGATGATCCATCAACTTCGGAAGATTGGCCCTGGTGTTATACCGATGCGTCAGCTTGTCTTCAAAATAAATGAAGAGCAAAAAGTTAGACCACTCATCAAGGGCTGAACAAAACCTGCTTATGCATATGATGCATGAAATGCTTGTGCATATGATTTGTTTTTTATCATAGGAACTTTATAGAGATCTATTTGCAAATATTTGGAAATATTAATCTTTTTAAACATATATGAAATGCTCATAGCAATAATATTTGGAAAAAATTTACACCAAAGAAGTAGTACAATTTTGGTAACCAAATATAATACAAGAGGAAAGGAGAATAAACATCCTAAGGAGCCCTAGAAGCAATTGTCCAAAGCTCTCGAGACCGGGTGATAAGCTGCATGAAGCCTCTTCACCTCTCTCTCATAAGCTTCCTCCATATCTGCCTTCTCCTTGGCGAGTCGATCATACTTCCTCTTCCAAAACCTGGATGACCGAGGAAGAAGATAAGTAACCACATCATCAGGATCATTAATAACCTGATGCTCCAGAAAATCTATCACAACATCCTTATCTCTAAGCTGCTGAAGTAGTTCCTCTCGTTCACAGACCCAAGCACGCGAACGGTCTTCATCTCTCAGCTCCTCTACTCCTTGGTTAGGGAGGATTGAAGGCCCAACCATAACCATAGGTGTAGGTCTCGGGTTGTCATAGGGCATGCGGTACTCAAGCGCTCTCTTCCTCACCCAAGAGGTGTAGGGTTCCAAAGCAATACAATTCTTCGGACCAAGCTCTTTCCTTCCCTTCCTATGAATCTTGCGCCAAGCGCGGACCATTCTTCCCTTCAAGTTCTGGGGATCTTTACCCTCTTGAAAGAACACACCTTCCAACAGAATGTTGTTAGGTTTATCCTTTAAGGGGAACCCAAGCTGACGACGAGCCAAAACAGGGTTGTAGTTAATTCCACCACATGTACCAAGAAGAGGCACATTGGAGAATTTACCACAAGAATCAATAATCTTCACACCATCATATACACGGTTGTACCAAAAGATATCATCATTAGTTAGAGACATAAGCCTCGTAGACCACCGTAGACATCCCTTGTTTTCCTTGAAGGAGAGCGTTTTAGGCAAGTGCGAAATAAACCACTTGTACAACAAAGGCAAACAACACACAATGGTACCACCACCCCTTGCATTCCTCATATGCAAAGAGAAATAAGTGTCACCCAACAAAGTCGGAACGGGATTAAGAGTAGAGAATATCCTAATAGCGTTCACATCCACAAAATTGTCGATGTTGGGGAATAACACTAGCCCATAGATGAGAAGTACAAATACGGCTTCAAATGCATCCTCACTCATGGCCTTCCCAAACAAAGTAGCTAGGGCAATGAGAAAATCATATGGGAGACCTTGAATTCCACCTTCGGTAGTCATATGAGCAACAATATCAGATACATCTATGTGAAGAAGATCAACAATCTCTTGGGAAGAAGGAACCCTCTCCAAGCCACTGAACGGTAACTGATCCAAAATAGGTATACCCACAAGATAGGCATACTCCTCAAGTGTAGGTAAAAGCTGGAAATCCGGAAAAGTGAAGCAACGGTACAGAGGATCATAGAACTGCACTAGCACACTCATCAGACCTTCATCCACCTGAGTAGAAAGAATAGACAGAAGCTTCCCATGACGAGTTTTGAACTCCAAGGGATCTAATACATAGGGTGTCAAACTCCTAAACTCTTTCAAGTCGGGTTGTCTGAAACTATACTTCTTCGTATTCCTTCTTTGCTTATCCATGTTTGAAAATTCGCAAATAGACCTCTTAAGTCCTTGAAATTTTTCTCAATGTTGATGATATGGATGCAAATGAATGCATGAATGCATGGATGCAACAATCACACTCAAGGATCAAACAAGTCACACCACACAAAGGTCACGGGGTGGATCAAGTCATCCTCAATATCAATCATCTATTTTGGTGGATTATGGTTTACACCTTATCAACACCCAAGTTCCATTGATATTGAGGATATACGAGAACGGATCAACCGCAAATCAAGGCTTTGTTGCAAGTCGCGAGCATGGAGTCTCGGTTAAGAACCACCCAAAGGGAGTGTATTATGGTTAAACCTGACAATCATGTTCTAAAAGAGGTTCCCATAGTCATCATCTCATCTTTCGGATATTATCGAATAAACGACTACTCGTATTCCAAAAATATTCTCAAGAGAGACTCTTATGAGTGTAGTATCGCGTAACAATCGTATCAAATCTTACACTTGAACGACCTTCGCACGACGTCCTAAAATAGGCCAAGATGGGCTAGGTAATCTAAGGTCCTTGGTTTCTAAGGTTTATATTGGAAAGAGTAATGCCTAACCACGACTACTCGTGTGACATTATTGATCCCAACAAGACCTTCACCAAGTTAATGGGCTTGCAAGTCAACTTGCTAAGGAATAACTCCACACAAGTCAACAAGACTATGCCATTCTCTTATCATAAGAGACCATCATGCACACAAGCAATTGATATATTAAGCAATTCATACATTAGAATCAATACAGTCATCCCAAATTTGCACAAAAATATGTCACAAATAAATATAAACATACAATATAACAAAGGCAAAAAGTAGGCTAAACCCACTAGGGAAACTGATCCCTAGCAGAGTCACCACTTTTCTGTAGCGGGGTATTCGTTACCTTATAATTTATTGACTAAATCAAAAGTAAGCATACAATTCGAGTCGCCACCGCACTTCTATTTATCCAAAGGAAAGCTTAGAAAGCGAACAAAAACCAAGTAAGAAGTATTATCAAATCAAAAACTAATAAAAATGTCAGAGATCTGGGTAAGGGGGTTGGTTATGCAATGGGAAGGTTTTAAGCACCCAAAACATCCTTAGTACTCTAAGGGAGCCCTTTTTGCAAATGTGTATTGTAGGTTGGTATTTGTGAAAAGATTTGTGCAAACATGATTGGGGAGATGAGAAAATAATATATATTTGTAAAGACAAAGTGTCATACAACATACGATATCAAGTTTCGATGATGACAAAAGACCATCATGCACGTCTACGAACAAATGCAACACATTACCCACCATATCCTTTTTCACGTTATCCTAAAGCTACTATAATCATTAAAAACATATAGACAAAGTGTGATCATGACCAAATACATGAAAATCACTAATCACAGCTTTTTTGCAGATTTGAAGGCTTTGAGTCGACCATAGGGGTCAGCTCAAAGCTCACGGGTCGGCGCAAAGGCTCTGCCCAAACTGGAGGGAGTCAGCGCAAAAACCCCTTGCGTCGACGCATAGGGTCGACGCTTAACTCACGGGTCGGCGCAAAAATCCCTTGCGTCGACGCATGCAGTCGGCGCGTGCCCCACGGGTCAGCGCACGCCGACCCTATGGTCGACCATTCGCGCGCAAACTCAGTTTTCTGAGTTATTTCAAAGTTTAAATTTCTGTTGTTTGTTTGGTTTTGTCTGTTACTATAAATAGAAGTCAAAACACTTCTATTAACTAACATTTGCTATTTTTGAGTACAAGTGTTCAAGGAAACAAGAAAGAGTGAAATAGTTGTCAAAGATTCATCATATTCATCTTCAATAGTCCACAATACATCAACTGCACACAATAACTTTTGATGCTATTTGTGATAGTTTGAAGGTGATAAGGTTCGAGGTAGCGATTGAAGAATCGGGTTCGAGTTGAAGTCTTGGCAGGTTCTTTCTTGAATAAAACCATTAGGGTTTTATCCTCCAATACCGGTTTGCGTTTGGGGGTTTTTGGACGGGTTGCTTCATTATCTTTCAGCTGAGCGAAGGTAACTGATAAGAGAAAGTCTTCATCAGTTTAGTAGCGGAGTCGGTGTTTGAGTAGTGAAGAATCCGGGTTTGATTCGTTCGTGCTCGTGATCAGCCGGGCCAAGGGGTTGAAGAACGGAAGGTTCATCAACAAGTGGCAGGAAACGGAGGTCAAGCATCAACAATCAAAGGTATTGATTCATCTTGAATCAAGGGGCAAAGAGAAGAAGTATCATTCAACATATTGGAAATTCTGTTGTTTACATACTTTGCACTCCTTGTAAAAACGATTAAATCTCACAGGTGATATCTAATTAATCATCTCAATTCTATTTTTAGAATTGAGGGCAGACGTACCCCGAAGCGAGGACGGCGGGGGAACTGCCTCACCAAATCTCTGTCTCCTTTAATTTTCTGCATAATCTGTTTTTCAGCTTAAAATTTAAGTGATTTTAGTTTAAGCAATTTTTGCCAAACTTTGATATAAGTTGAGTAAGTGATTAAAACAGCTGTTGGAATACTAAGTACAATAACATATTGTACTAGGATAAATTGACTTACCTACTCAACTCAAATATCACTTGGAGTGTTTAGGCACACCAAGTGTTTGTAAAATTGCCTAAGCCAAAGTTGCCTTAAGTTTGCACTGAGTTTCAATTTGGTATTTTGGTTCATTGGAACTAGGCTTGCTAGTAAGTGAACTCTATCATTGATTGTGCAACTAGTGTAGCGAATTGTATCTCGTTTTATCTCTTATCCATTAGCTTAACGCATATCCGGTTTTCCAATAACGGTTCGTTTTTAGACTAAATTTTCCTCGGTCGCTTCCGCACCTAAAACATTTTTAAAACCAATTTTTCGTTGAAATTGGTAGCGCCGACTCAAGTTTTTAACTGGGATCTATTCAACCCCCCCTTCTAGATCCGTGCCATAGTCTAACAAGTGTTATCAGGAGCTCCGGTTCACTCCGTGCTTCAAAATACAACGTTGATAGAAAATGGCTAACGAACCTAAAGGGGCTTACAATAGAGCTCCCGTTTTCAATGGTGAAAATTATAGTTATTGGAAAGACTGTATGCGGGTGCACATAAATTCCATAGATAGAAAAATATGGAATGTTATTCTCAATGGTCCAATTGAAATAACCATGACCAATGAGAATAATGAAATAGTGCCTAAGCCTGAAGCACAATGGACCGATGATGATGAAAAGAAATACAATTATGATTGGAAAGCCAAAAACATCTTAATCTCCTCATTAGGGGTAGACGAATACTATCGTGTATCCCATTGTCCTACTGCTAAGGCCATGTGGGATTCACTTCAAATTGCCCATGAGGGGACGAACGATGTTAAATTGGCTAGAATCAATACACTAACGCAAGAGTTAGATCTCTTTTTCATGGAGCAAGGGGAAACCATTACCGACATGCAAAAGAGATTCACTCATCTAATCAATCGATTACATTCACTAGGTAAACCTATTTCCAATGATGTTGCTACTAATAAAATCTTAAGATGTCTTAACAGGGAATGGCAGCCGAAAGTGACCGCCATCAAAGAGGCAAACGATCTTACCATATTGGACTTAACAACATTGTTCGGCAAACTACAAGAGCACGAACAAGTTCTATTAAGCTTGGAACAACATGAAAAGAAAGATAAGAAAGACAAAGCCAAGGTGAGCGAAAAGAAATCAATAGCTCTAAAGACTTCCTCCTCAAAGTCTCAAGCAAAAGAGCAAAGTGATTATTCATCGAGTGACGAAGAAGAAGAGGACAAGAGTGAAGATATGGGGCTGTTCGTCAAACGCTACAACCGTTACGTGAGAAAGAACGGCATCCAACATTCCGAGAAGAACTTAGTTAACTTCCGGAAGCAATCCAGGTTCTCCAAAAATGATGACACCAAAGGAAAACAACTAGAGGGTCGTGCTACAAGTGTGGAAAGCCGGGTCACTACAAACCGGACTGTCCGATGAACAAAAAGAAAAAGAAAAAGATTCATACAAATCACATAAGAAACCATCAAAGCCAAGGAGGGCATACATTGCTTGGGAAAGCGATAGCGACTCCTCCGATGATGAAAGCTCCAGTGATGAAGATGAAAATGCAAATCTATGTCTCTCTGCTCATCAAAAGAATAAGAAGAAACAGGTACGACATGCTAAATATGAAAATTCCTCTAGTATGTCTCATCATGAATTGCAAACTGTTTTTGAAACTTTACACTGTGAAGCAAAAGAGGCCTTTAAAAGGCTTGCCTCAAATAAGAAATTTTTTCTCATTTAGAACAAAAAATTCAAGAATCCGAAAGGAAACTTGAGGCACTTAAGGCTTCTATAGTGGAAAGCACAAAAACTAGCTATGAGGACCTTAAAAGTAGAATGATGAACTTTGGGTGTGATACTTGTTACATTTGGCAAAGTGAAGTAAGGAACCTAAAAGCCAAACTTAACAAGGCTCTCGAGCCCAAGATTACTTTTGCTATTGATAAATCTAATTTTCGATCAAGTATGGTTAATCCATATCAAAAATATAAATATGTTATAAAGGATGAAGATAGCAAAAGTAATCAAAATGAAAAGTTCTCTTGTCTTTATTGTTGCAAGAAAGGTCATTCCATTGCTAAGTGTAGATTTAGGAGATTTTTGGTTCCTAAAGGCATTTATCAATGGGTGCCCAAATGCAACCATCTTGTTCCTCACCACTCAGGACCCAATAAGCCATTGGGTACCTTCTTTTGTTAATTATCTTATCACAGGTACAATGCCTCGAGACTACCGAGAGAAGATGGGTTCTCGATAGTGGATGCTCAAGGCATATGTCAGGAGACATATCTCTCTTCATTGACTTCGTGGCTAAGAAGAAGGGGTATGTAACTTATGGTGACAACAACCGAGGAGCAATACTTGGTAAAGGTAGTGTAGGTAATCCCTCTTCCACTACTATTTCTGACGTATTGCTTGTCGAAGGTCTTAAACATAACCTACTTAGCATCAGCCAGTTATGTGACAAAGGATTCAATGTATCATTTTCAAAAGATTGTTGCAAAATTGTGCATACTGATGATAAGAAGAGCATGTTTAATGGTCTTCGTGTGAACAATGTCTATATGCTTGACTTAAATGAAGTATCGTTAACAAGTGACAAATGTCTTGTAACAATGAATGAAGATTCATGGTTATGGCATAGACGTTTAGCACATGTTAATTTCGACTTACTTAACAAAATAGTCTCAAAAGATCTAGTCCTAGGTCTCCCCAAAATTAAGTTCACCAAGGATCACCTTTGTGATGCTTGTCAAAAGGGGAAGCAAACGAGGATCTCTTTTAAATCCAAAAACATCGTTTCAACAACGAGACCTCTCGAGCTTCTCCATATGGATTTATTTGGGCCATCTAGGATTAAGAGTCTAGGAGGAAACTATTACGGTTTCGTAATAGTGGACGACTTTTCTCGATTTTGTTGGACTATTTTCTTAGTAAGTAAGAGTGACACATTCGCCGCCTTTGAACGATTTGCTAAGCTTTCTCAAAATAAACTAAATACAAACATTGTTGCAATTAGAAGCGATCATGGAGGTGAATTTGAAAATCACCTATTTGAAGAATATTGCGGTAACCATGGTATTGATCATAACTTCTCCGCTCCACGTACTCCTCAACAAAATGGGGTTGTGGAGCGTAAAAATCGAATTTTGGAAGAATTGGGAAGAACAATGATCAATGAAAGTGGCTTACCAAAATATTTTTGGGGCTGACGCCATTAGTACGGCTTGTTACGTTTTGAATAGGGTGCTCATTCGCCCCATTCTAAACAAAACACCGTATGAACTTTTAAAAGGGCGAAAGCCAAATGTTTCTCACCTGCATGTCTTTGGTTGCAAATGTTTTGTGTTAAACAATGGAAAGGAAAACTTAGGGAAATTCGATTCTAAGGCCGACGAAGGTATCTTCCTCGGATACTCTCAATCTAGTAAAGCATATAGAATATACAACAAGCGATTACTTACTGTAGAAGAGTCTGTACACGTTACTTTTGATGAATCCAATCCGAGAAATGTCGGAAAGGGTAGTGTTTTTCATGGTGCAGGTACATGTACCGAAGACATACTCAAAGGTGGCGAGCCGGGGATTGATCAACCCGACATAGTCAAAATTGAGGAGGACAAAGATGTACACCATGATGAAACAGAAGTAGATCATCCGCCTTCAAACGATGATCTTCCTCAAGCTTGGAAGTCTTCCAAAGACCATCCAATCGACAACATTATCGGAGATATCTCAAAGGGTGTAACAACTCGGTCTAAGATAAGTAATTTCTGTTATCACTTCGCTTTCGTTTCGCAGATGGAAGCTAAAAACCCTAAAGAAGCCCTACTCGATGAACACTGGTTTTTATCAATGCAGGAGGAACTTAATCAGTTCACCAGAAATGAGGTTTGGGACCTTGTCCCTCCTCCGCGAGATCATCGAGTAATCGGCACCCGATGGGTGTTTAGGAATAAGCTGGACGAAAACGGGGTAATAACCCGTAATAAGGCGCGTTTAGTCGCGCAAGGGTATAACCAAGAGGAAGGCATCGACTATGAGGAAACTTATGCGCCGGTTGCCCGACTCGAGGCTATACGCCTTCTCCTTGCCTTCGCTTGCGCAAAGGATTTTAAGCTATTCCAAATGGATGTTAAGAGCGCCTTCCTTAACGGTCACATTAATGAAGAAGTTTATGTCGCACAACCTTCGGGTTTCGAATCCCATGAGTATCCTGATCATGTTTATAAACTGAAAAGGGCCTTGTATGGTCTCAAACAAGCTCCTAGAGCTTGGTATGAGAGACTAAGCAAGTTCCTACTAGATCAAGGTTACTCAAGAGGAAAGGTTGACACAACCCTCTTCATTAAACGTCAAGGAAAGCACTTGATACTAGTGCAAATTTATGTAGATGATATCATTTTTGGATCTACTAACATGAATCTTGTGAGAGAGTTTTCTGACCTTATGCAGGGCGAGTTCGAGATGAGTATGATGGGAGAGCTCACATACTTCCTCGGTCTGCAAATCAAACAGCTCAAAGAAGGAACTTTCGTGAGCCAGACAAAGTATTGTTTGGACCTTATCAAGAGATTTGACATGGCAAAAGCTAAGGCCATAGACACCCCCATGCCTACGTGTACCAACTTGAACAAAGATGAAGACGGTAAGGAAGTAGATGTGAAACGGTATAGAGGTATGATTGGTTCACTCCTTTATCTTACTGCTTCCCGTCCCGATATTATGTTTAGCGTATGCATGTGTGCAAGATACCAATCATGTCCCAAGGAATCCCATTTAAAAGCCGTTAAACGGATACTTCGATATTTATCCGGTACTCCGAAGTATGGACTATGGTATTCCAAAGGTAATGATTGTTCTTTGGTAGGTTTTTCCGATTCCGACTTTGCCGGTTGCAAATCGGATAGGAAAAGCACAAGTGGCACTTGTCACCTATTTTCAAACTCTTTGGTTAGTTGGCATAGCAAGAAACAAGTTTCTGTTGCCTTGTCAACCGCCGAAGCGGAATACGTTGCCGCCGGTAGTTGTTGTGCCCAAATCCTATGGATTAAGCAACAACTATTGGATTTCAACCTCAAACTTGAACGTATTCCCATCTTTTGTGACAACACGAGTGCTATTAACCTGACCAAGAATCCTGTGCTACATTCCCGCACCAAACATATCGAAATTCGACACCACTTTCTTCGGGATCATGTAGAGAAAGGTGACATCGTGTTTGAACACGTAAATACTGAAAATCAACTAGCGGACATTTTCACAAAGCCGCTAGCCACTGAACCTTTCTTTCATATTCGCCGAGAACTTGGCATTCTCGATATTTCGGAACGGACACTATAATCTGCTGTTTACAGTATTTCACTTAAAACCTTAATACTGTACTTCTGACAAATCTATGTTGTTGTAAGCACATGCCTACTGTTCACTAAGTCACTCCGGCATTAAGGTGATATTGTTCCTCTTCCTCTCTCTCTGCAAAATCTCATGATTACAATAATTCTATCTCAAAATGATACTGTTTATATATATACGCCTGATATATCTCTTTGGTTGTGTATTGCTGTATGTGGTGTTAATTATGCATCAAACTGGTCATTGCATGTGCTGAGTAGTGAAAATTGAAAATTTTAAACTGTATGAGTCGACCGCACCAGGGTTATGGTCGACGCATGATTAAATAACTCTTGCATTTTTTAAAATCAAACAGTATGCGTCGACGCATACAGGGGTATGGTCGACGCATCGCTCACAGATTTCGTTTTTCTGCAAAAAATTTAAATCATCTCTCATGCATTCACATCATTAAATGTGCAATTACATTCCATTACCTTTCAAACTACCCACTACTTTGTAACTTGCATCTACCTAGTGGCTATTGCTCTTTGATCTTCCATCTTCCCAAAACCCTAACCTTTCCACTATAAATTGGGAAAAACCCCTCTCTTGAAGAATCACTCTCAAAACCCTCATTAAACCTTCTCTATACATCCAAACACTCAGTCTCAAACCCACTCAAATGGCTTCCTCATCACGCAGACCCTCCGGCAAAAGACCCCGAGAATCATCCAGTGCATCTCTTCCCGTATCTGCTGTATCACTCGTTCCACCTGCTCGTGTCGAAATGTTCAACAAAGACATCAGTAAACGAGGAGTTGTGCAACAACATGCGTTCTACAGACTTGAAGCTGAACGCATGCACTTACCGGAAGTCCTGTCTCTGCTGCAGCATCAAGGTCTCATCAACTTCTTGGAGTGCAACACTAAATACAGTGAAGACCTTGTCCGAGTCTTCTACTCCGGTCTTCATGAGAACTTTCGCGGACACAAGCTTTCCTCCAAAATTGGCTCTACAAAGGTATCAGTTAAATCAAATTTCTGGAACAAATATTTTGATTTGTCTGTGGATGATGCTGGAAATCCCCTGCCTGAGGTGACTGATTCTCATCACATAGATGGCTATGAGTTTAAGAGTGCATTAAATGACATGTTGGAACGGCCATATTCTGATGATTTTGTGCAGAGTGACTTGTTCCCACGAACCGTCACTGCCGGCAAACTGAACGCCGGGGAAAGGATTCTTCAGTGGGTTGTCTCACGCATCCTGCGGCCCAAGAAGGGCGGTCTCTCTAGAGTCGAACAGCCCGAAGTTCATTTGATTTACATTCTGAAAAATAAGATAAAGATCAACTGGCCATACTACATTGCTAGTAGAATGTATAATCTTCGGGATTCCGGACGAGGAACTGCTCTCGCCTACGGATCCTTCATCCAAGAAGTCCTTACAACAGCAAATGTTAGTCATCCGTCCTTCCCGTTAACATCAATCTCACCTGACAAAGAGTTTAGCACAAAAACCATGTCTATGATGGGATATATATGGTGCAAGGAGCGAAAGAAATATATGTTTGTTAGAAGAGGATACGTTCCTCCAAGGGATGACAGTGATGAAAGCGATGAACAGGACGATGAAGAAGAAGATGAAGAAGAAGAAGCAAGGCACGATAATGCTCACAATGGTGGAGACGACAGTCCTCCACCCGTTGGCACATACGACTACTCCGGCTCTGCTTGGGTACAGCAGCCGGATACATATGAAGAAGATGTTCCACGATGGGGTGGCTGGGGTGAATGGCAACATACGGGTTGGACAACTCAACGTGAATCTTACCAACCGTATCACCATGCTGAGGAAGAATTTCTTCCATCCCCTCCACATCAAACTGATTCTTTAGAGCTGTTGGAGATGATGCAAAGCATGCAACTTGCCCAACAAACCTTCATGCAATCCCAAGATGACCGACTTGCTCAAATTAACAGTCAACTTCAAACCCAAAATGAGCGGCTCGACAATCTCTCCACAAGCCTAAATGAACGGTATGCAGATTTGGATCGGCAAGTCACCGGGAGTCTTAGGCATCTGGAAGGTGTTACTGACTACCTAGAAACTCTGGCTGACCCTAGCAGAAACCCAGGTGTATGCTACCATCCTGGACACCGTCACTTAAGACAATAGCCATTCATATGCACTTTACATGTTGCTTGTTGTTTTTGCATGTATTTTGTTGTTGCTTTGCCTGTTTATGCACCACAACTTCATTATGTATTTTCTCCTTCTTAATTAATGACTACTGTTAAGAAATGATATTTGTGTGATATTACTTCGTTGGTATCTATATTTCTACTACTGCCTGTGAATTTGTCGTTGCAATCTTGAATAATTACTCTGTCTCTCTTTTTGATGTTGTCAAAGGGGGAGAAAAATGCTGACATGCTGACAAACTAACAGTCTGACAAACTGCAAATGGCCTTAGATTACAAAAGAAAGGGGGAGTGTGCAAAATGTGTCAATACTGCATGATGTTCGTCACGCTGAGTTATACGGGTTGTCATCATCAAAAAGGGGGAGTATGTAAAGACAAAGTGTCATACAACATACGATATCAAGTTTCGATGATGACAAAAGACCATCATGCACGTCTACGAACAAATGCAACACATTACCCACCATATCCTTTTTCACGTTATCCTAAAGCTACTATAATCATTAAAAACATATAGACAAAGTGTGATCATGACCAAATACATGAAAATCACTAATCACAGCTTTTTTGCAGATTTGAAGGCTTTGAGTCGACCATAGGGGTCAGCTCAAAGCTCACGGGTCGGCGCAAAGGCTCTGCCCAAACTGGAGGGAGTCAGCGCAAAAACCCCTTGCGTCGACGCATAGGGTCGACGCTTAACTCACGGGTCGGCGCAAAAATCCCTTGCGTCGACGCATGCAGTCGGCGCGTGCCCCACGGGTCAGCGCACGCCGACCCTATGGTCGACCGTTCGCGCGCAAACCCAGTTTTCTGAGTTATTTCAAAGTTTAAATTTCTGTTGTTTGTTTGGTTTTGTCTGTTACTATAAATAGAAGTCAAAACACTTCTATTAACTAACATTTGCTATTTTTGAGTACAAGTGTTCAAGGAAACAAGAAAGAGTGAAATAGTTGTCAAAGATTCATCATCTTCATCTTCAACAGTCCACAATACATGAACTGCACACAATAACTTTTGATGCTATTTGTGATAGTTTGAAGGTGATAAGGTTCGAGGTAGCGATTGAAGAATCGGGTTCGAGTTGAAGTCTTGGCAGGTTCTTTCTTGAATAAAACCATTAGGGTTTTATCCTCCAATACCGGTTTGCGTTTGGGGGTTTTTGGACGGGTTGCTTCATTATCTTTCAGCTGAGCGAAGGTAACTGATAAGAGAAAGTCTTCATCAGTTTAGTAGCGGAGTCGGTGTTTGAGTAGTGAAGAATCCGGGTTTGATTCGTTCGTGCTCGTGATCAGCCGGGCCAAGGGGTTGAAGAACGGAAGGTTCATCAACAAGTGGCAGGAAACGGAGGTCAAGCATCAACAATCAAAGGTCTTGATTCATCTTGAATCAAGGGGCAAGGAGAAGAAGTATCATTCAACATATTGGAAATTCTGTTGTTTACATACTTTGCACTCCTTGTAAAAACGATTAAATCTCACAGGTGATATCTAATTAATCATCTCAATTCTATTTTTAGAATTGAGGGCAGACGTACCCCGAAGCGAGGACGGCGGGGGAACTGCCTCACCAAATCTCTGTCTCCTTTAATTTTCTGCATAATCTGTTTTTCAGCTTAAAATTTAAGTGATTTTAGTTTAAGCAATTTTTGCCAAACTTTGATATAAGTTGAGTAAGTGATTAAAACAGCTGTTGGAATACTAAGTACAATAACATATTGTACTAGGATAAATTGACTTACCTACTCAACTCAAATATCACTTGGAGTGTTTAGGCACACCAAGTGTTTGTAAAATTGCCTAAGCCAAAGTTGCCTTAAGTTTGCACTGAGTTTCAATTTGGTATTTTGGTTCATTGGAACTAGGCTTGCTAGTAAGTGAACTCTATCATTGATTGTGCAACTAGTGTAGCGAATTGTATCTCGTTTTATCTCTTATCCATTAGCTTAACGCATATCCGGTTTTCCAATAACGGTTCGTTTTTAGACTAAATTTTCCTCGGTCGCTTCCGCACCTAAAACATTTTTAAAACCAATTTTTCGTTGAAATTGGTAGCGCCGACTCAAGTTTTTAACTGGGATCTATTCAACCCCCCCTTCTAGATCCGTGCCATAGTCTAACAATATTATATTTACAATTTTGTTGTTTGAATGGATAAACCCATTGCCTACGTACCATCACAAAGGTAGGATCAAAACCTTGTAGTTCGGGGTAAAAATCTCAAAAATATGGGTGAATTGATTTAATCAAAAGCCTTAAGGTCTTTTGTTATCAAATGGAAAAAACTCAACCTAAACCAACAATCCACCATGTGAGGAGAGCTTCAACATACTAGTCAGGGATCCACCCTATAATAAGTATGGAATACTTATAGTCCAATCACTAAGGATAAGGTGAGGTTTACATCAAACACTATGATAACTCAAACCTATGGCTAATGTTTATGAAAAGTTTTTAACAAAGGTGGCCATTGGAACCACAAAAACAACTTGAAGTGAGTTGTATTTACAAGTTAGAAGTATTCACAAAATGGAGTCAAAGTTGACTTAAGATTCATTCAAAATAAGTATTAATGAAAAGAGTTTGAAAAATCAAAGGCATAAGGCCTAGGTTTCTAATTTGAAAATAATGTCAATGTTTGCACAAAATGAATTTGGCTTGGGTTAGAGTGGAGAGAAGAAGAGAAGGGCTAGTCCTAAACATGCAAAGATGAGAGAAGAGATAAAACCCTTGGAGTTCCTTTTCTTGAAATCATAAAGATGATTCAAGATGCTCCTTTCCTTTGGACTTAGCAAGCAACAAGCAATCAAAATAAGTATTATATTCAAGCTCCTAGGATCTCCACTTGGCTTGTCTCTCTCAACTTGGCTATTCATGACAATGGTCCTTCTTACTATCTCAAGTTTGGAATCCTTATCACACAAGAACAAACAATCAAAAGGTTCACAACACAATAAGAGGAATGGACAAAGAGTGAGTTTAGATTAGGGGTCCTTTGAAGCCAACTTTCAAGATTTAGCATTCTAAAGGCATGAGGCCTAGTTTCTCTTCAACAAGTTTAGCATTCTAAAGGCATGAGGCCTAGTTGCTCTTGAACTCCTTTAAGCACAGTAAGGTCCTAATTCTAAGTCCTTTCTCCTTTTTGCATTGGGTTCACACAAACAATCATAAAACAAGCACAAAACCACAATATATTTATTCACAATAATGAGCTCAAGTGAGCAAAAGGAAAATAGCATAAACATAAAATATGAGTTCAAGTGAGCAAAGGGAAAAGGCAATATGAATAAATGAGCACGAAAGTAAATTGCATTAAAGTAAATTGCAAGAATTAAATGCTTGAATTAAAGTTAGTAATTAGTAGTTAATGTTAGTGTGTCATAAGACAATTTAGCGCTATGTTAAGCAATCGTAAGTGGACTAATGTAGTAGTCGCACCTATCTGAGGTCGGTCAATAAAACTATAGGTAAATAAACACAAGTTAGAGATCATGACTAGTAAGCCAAGCTCCTACAACTTGTCATGCCAAAAGAAAAGAAGGAAAGCCTTGTATGGATTTTAGGTTTTTTGCTTGACCAAGAAGCAACCTATTTTGGACACAAAGCAACTCACTTGATCTTTGATCAAGTTGAGTTTGATTTGGATCAAAGAAGGTTAAGCCTCTCATATATAAAGACTAACCACAAATCATTAACTCATTAGCCAAAAGAAAAAGAAAAAGAAAAGAGATGAAGATGAAATGAACAAAATGAGAATTCAAATGATATAATCAAAACACAATGATCAAATGTGAATCAAATCATCATCAACCAATGTAAAACAGAAGAGAAATAAAGATTAGAGGTCAACAAAGTCAAACATATTTTTGGTATTTTTTGGAATTAAAATAAATGCAAAATTAAAATGGTTAAAATATGATTGAACCTCAAATTCAATTCAAATCAACTTCAACAATTCCAATTGAATCATCATAGGTCTAACATGGTCAAACAAGGTTTGACAAATTTTCTCAATATTTTTTGAAAACAGAAACTATTTTAAAACAATTAAAAACAAAGAAAAATAACACAAATGGATTAAAACCTCAAATAAATCTCAAATCAATTAAGAAATTGATGAGACTATTTTTCATTGACTTATCATGATTCATATGTGTTAAGAAAATATTTTTTGGAATTTTTGGATATCAAAAAGTAATTAAAATGAATTAAAAACTATCAAAAACAAAATAGTTCACAAAAAATATTAAATGGAGTCACAAAAATAATTAAAAATCAGATTATGAAACTAGATTTTTCAAGAAAATTTTTAGTGTTGGTCTCATATTTTTGTGACCTCAATTAAAATAGTTATGAATTTTTGAAATAAAAGAAATTAAAAGAAAATAAAACAGAAAATAGAAAAATGTGAAAAATCAGCAGTGTTTGGAACCACTTCATTAATTGACGTGGACACATCAAGCGGCTCAGAGGCGTGTTTCCATCATAGTCTCAAGTCAAACGCGTCACACACTCAATTAATATAAGTAAACATAATGCATGGCTGAGATTAGAACGCTCAAGTGAGATCCAAAGGCCATGATGCATCCACGTGTCGATGGTGGTGGAAACCACCATCTTCTCCAGTGGACCAACCAACTCTGGCCACCAGTTGCAGGTTTTTGAACCTCAACCAAAACACACGAGCCAAGTACCAAAATGAAGCTGGGGTGATGTACATCACCCCTGTAACCTTGAATTGTCCTCAAGATTTCTATCAAGTGAGAAATCTGAGCTTGAACATCCAGGTATGCAAACTGAAAAGCTTCAAAACATGAAATCAAGACCACCACTGGCCTGCCTTTTGCACGAGGACTTCAGAAAACGGTTTGAACATAAGCAATTCACATCATGGAGCAAGATATAGATCAAAACAGTTAGAGGATAAAACTTTGAAGAACAACTTTGTGCAGCACGATCCACTCAAACTCTTGCTCCAAATTTGATCAGGAGATGATGATGATGCAAGGCTTAGGAATTGAAACTTGAAGATCAACCAAGGAAGTTGAAATTCAAATTTGAAATTGAGAGAAAAAAATCAGAATTCCTTTTAGTGTGGTTGGGTTTTGATTTCAGCAGAGCTTCACGTTGCCTTAAGGTTTTTGATTTGAATGTGCAAGGCATTGTATTTATTGCTGAGTTGAAGGCAAGGCAAGGTAGAACTCGTGTGCATGAAGCTTTGGGTCCTGTATGCATGGGCCTGTACAGGCGCATGTGAGGCCCAAAATTGATTGGAAATGCAAGCTGATATCGTTCTGAAGTGAAATGGACGTGCAATTGGCTTTGTGTTTGCTTGTGCATGAAGATTCCAAGTGTATTGCATATTTGATCATAAATGTTCACCTCTTCGAAAGTCACACATAGAATATCCAAACATAGGCATGTGAGTAATGGTTGGAAAGGTATTGACATAAGGAACAAAAGATATGTTGGGAAAAAATCCATTTGGAGTTTGGAAATTTGTGAAAACTGGCCTTGAAGTTGGAGGTACAAAACATGTATAAGTTCCCTTTGAAATTTTTTACCAACAGTGACCAACTTCAAGCCCTTCTGTTTCAATGATGAAAGCCTCAAATGGAAAACCCTCAAACATCAAAGTTGTAGATATTTTCAAAATGATAAATTTAGACTCATATTTTGCATCATTTGGAGTTTTTATGAGAAAGTTATGGGCACTTGAAGTTGGACATTTTTCACATTCAATGGTTTTGGTCCAAAGTGACCTATAATGTTTTGTAATATCACATGTGTTTATTTTAGGATTATGAAATTTTTTCCAACATAACATTTGAAATAGACATCTTAATATTTACAATGCAATTGGTCTCACCTTAAAATCATGAAAAATAAGGAAGTTAGGTCTCTCAGAAGTTGACCCAAAATTAGGGTTTCAGTCAAAATGACCTATAATGGTTTGACATGAATGATGACCTTACAAGTTTCAAATGAATTTTTGATGAACATGAAAGTTGTTTATATGGTTCTTAAGAACATGTTTTCTCTTGGGGTCATCTTCATTTGACAAACACATCAAAAGTTAGGTCTCAGTGATCCTCAATTTAGTCAGATGACTTGACTGGTCAACTTCTCAAGGCCAAACTTCAAATCTTGATGAATGAATGATTGAGGATAATCAAATAGGCTAATATATGCATAAAATAATAACTTAAATAACTTCCCTTGATTGAATTTGATCATAGGTTGAGGTTGCTTCATGAGCAAGGCACATTCAATGCACAATTGAATTAGGGTTTCCTTGGGAAACAATCCTCAAGCCCTTTGGTTTATCTTGATAAAATTGGAAAATTGAGATACTTGGGAGACATATATGATGATTGAGAGCTTTGGGAACCATTTTCATGCTTGCTTTCATCTTCATCTAGCCATTTCATTGGGCTTAGGAGCCTCCTAGGAGCAAGGGCACATGTGATCACTTGAGCTTCAAAACAAAAAGAGTTAGTGACATATTTTTGTGCTTTTGGTTAGTAAACAGAATAAGAAAAGCAATAATATACAATTCAAGCATGCTTGGTGGTCTCAAACCAACTCACACAAGTCCCAACCCTAGGGTTAAGGAGCCACACATGCTATGATCCTTGAGGCAATGCATTGAGCAATGATATGATGCCATGAGGGATCTTAGGGTCAAAATTAGGGTCTTATAGTAAGGAAAGTTCATCGGGGAGACAAAGACTCTGAGGGGATAAAAGGATTATGTGTAGGCCAAGCTACGACTTAAAAACTGCTGGGGGACCAGAGGAATTCCATAAAAAATGGAAGGACTCAGTCGGGGGAACAAAAACATCTGCAAGGGAAACGAATAGATCAGGATAAAACTGAAGTACTCGATTCATGCAGGAAAAACGATTTCATTGAGGAAATGCGCACTCAACTCAACTGGGGAAGAAATAAACTTCAATGCAAGAGGAGCATAAATTTATTATCCACTACCTCTTACTAGGTAAGGAGATAATAAAGATCAGACAAAGAGGACACCCGTCATCGATTAGGATGAACGTATCAAGGATGACTCGCTGGGAATCTCCAGGAGAGAGTATTCATTACCGGTTACTGGATAAGAATAGCCTTGTTGGGGAAAAACTACAGCAATAGGATTTACAACTACCAGTTACTGGGCAGAAGACCAAAGATGAGAATATCCGTCACTAGTTAAAGTGAACATATCAAGGATAGACTTAAAGGAAAGAAAATACATCATCGGTTAAGATGAACATATCAAGGATTGACTTGCCTGTGGGTATTAAGGAGGATAGCCGTCATCGGTTAGGATGAACATATCAAGGATAAACCAGCTGAACAAAAATTAGGAATTACGTCTATCGAATGCTGGAGAGAATACCATCAAAGAGAAAATCTGTCATCGGTTAGGATGAGCATATCAAGGATAGACTCTACGAGGAAGAAATAGGAATTATATCTATCAGTTACTGGATAGAATACCAAAGGAGAGAATATTTGTCACTGGTTAAAGTGAACATATCAAGGATAAACTCTGCAAGGGGAACAAAAAGCAGGATTTACAGCTACCAGTTACTGGGAAGAAGACCGCAAAGAGAAGAAAACCTGTCATCGGTTAGGATGAACATATCAAGGATTAACCCTCTGGGGGAGCAAAATAGGGATTACAACTACCTTTTTATTGGGTAGTGTACCAAAGATGAGAGTATTTGTCATCAGTTAGGATGAACATATCAAGGATAAACTCAAACAAAGGGGAAGAAAATATTTGTCATCAATTAGGATGAACATATCAAGGATATACTTTCTGGAGAAACATAAGAATTGAATCCGCTGGGGACTCCACTGGGGAGAAAACAGGGGTACTTTTGTCGGGTATTGGGCAAGAAGTAACAAACTACAAACTAAGAATAATATTACCAGTTACTGGGTAATAAACTCTTAGGGGACTCAAAACATCTATCTAGGTAAGATCTAGAAAGAAACGGTCAATCAAGACTCCACTCAATAAGGATACAACTCAAGGGGAGTGGTTCCATCCAGATAATCAATTAGGGAGGAAACTGAAATAATAATCATCCACGAGGAAATAACTCAGTGGGGAAAGGAGAAAGGTTAAAGTCTTTATGCTTAAAGGGATGACACTCTATATTTGAAAAGAGGACAAACCCACCAAACCCATATGGGGATAAAGTATCACCATAACGGAGAATAATAATCGCAAGAATGAGCCAACAAATGTAATGAGGCAATCATGAAATTATATGAGTGTATATGTATATGTATATGCATTTATGATGATTATACTGACAAAAACGATCACAAAGGATACAAAGGTGTCGCAGATTTGAATCATCGATAGAATTCTCGGTCAATCCACAAAAGAGGGAAACAACTGTTGGAGAAAATAGAGATCAACATCCGAAAGGCTCAACCCTAGTCGAGGAAAGGGGAGATCTACCGAGGAAAAAAAACCGTTATCGAGTCTGCGGGGAATTCTAGGTCAACACCATATCAAATGGGGAACAACCATGCAGAGGATAAACATGAATAGTTGCTCAAAAACCAGGAGAAAACTCTGCCTGGGAGTGAATCTGATGGTGGCTGGTGAGGAAGCCAAAGTTCTGCCAAAATCACACAAATTTCCATAACGGAATATCCGCATTCAGATGGGAACTCGGCTGGGGAAAAGTGAACAATAATCATCTGGAGAAATCAACAAACACAGAGTTACTAAACAATGTTGTCAGGGATGAAAGAGAAAATTGCGCCTACTGCTTGGGAAGAACCAATACTGCTCCACACTTAGGGCTTACTTCTTTCGAACCACTATTGATATTCCTTCTAAATGAAATCGATTATTTAAAATTACTGCTTTTATATGTTTAAGAAAATGTGTTTTGATTAAAACTTTAATTTTCAAAAATGATCATAATAAAATTTAAAACTATTTGGCTGAAATAAATAAGAGTATAAACAATTGGATAAAAGCTTAACTTTATTTAATAGAATGGTAGTCTGTAAATGACAAGACTCCATAGATCTTTACAAAGTTGAAAATGGTAATTTTCATGGAAAAGGGTTACATTGAATACAAATGACTACTAATCCTTCCACCAACTCTTGATATCCACTGTGCTCTTGGCCGTTACTAGGGATGATGGATCACCATCGACCGTTATGCTCAACAAAGTCTTAAAATTTGAAGATCAGTAGGATGCAGTTACTTGCCATAATCCCTAATTTTTTCATAAATTTCCCCAAGATGGGGTACTCAATTTATCGGGATAATTCTTTTCTATTTTATGTCTCTAACTTTTTCCTGGAACGCCCTTTCAGGTTTTCAACTTAGCAAGCTGTTCTTTTCTTTTTAGGAGAAGTATTTCTTGACCGCATCTGTGTTCACATGACCAGTGAACTCTTCACCATCCATAGTTGTAAGAATCAAAGCACTGCCTGAGAAGGCTATCTTAACAAAATATGGGCCTTCATGATTAAGAGTCCATTTTCCCCTACAATCTTGCTTGAAAGATAGGATCTTCTTGAGCACAAGGTCGCCTTCTCTGAATACACGAGGTCTGACCTTCTTATCAAAAGCTTTCTTCATTTTATGTTGATATAACTGGCCATGACACATGGCATTTAACCTCTTCTCTTATATCAAATTCAGCTGATCAAACCTGCTTTGACACCATTCAGCCTTAGTCAACTTGGCTTCCATGAGCACATGTAATGATGGAATCTCAACCTCTAGGGGGAGCACTGCTTCCATGCCATATACAAGAGAGAAAGGGGTTTCCCTTGTTGAAGTGTGGATGGATGGATGATACCTGTCCAAAGTAAACGGGAGCATCTCATGCCAATCCTTATATGTTACAACCATCTTCTGAATAATTTTCTTAATGTTCTTGTTTGCAACTTCAACAACCCCATTCATCTTGGGTCTGTAGGGAGAAGAATTATGATGCGCAATCTTGAAATCTTTACAAAGAGCTTCAACCATGTTATTATTCAAGTTTGATCCATTATCAGTAATGATCTTGCTTGGCACACCATAACGGCATATAATCTGATTCTTGATAAATCTTACAACAACTTGCTTGGTTACATTCGCATACAATGCCGCTTCAAACCATTTTGTGAAGTAATCAATTACCACCAAAATGAAACGATTTCCGTTTGAAGCTTTAGGCTCAATCACGCCAATCATATCAATTCCCCACATGGAGAAGGGACATGGGGAGGAAATGACGTTCAATAGTGTCGGAGGAACATAAATCTTATCCGCATATATTTGACACTTGTGGCATTTCTTCACAAACTTGCAACAGTCAGATTCCATTATCAGCCAATAGTAACCTGTTCGCAACATCTTCTTCGCCATTGCATGCCCATTGGAATGAGTACCAAAGGAACCTTCATGGACTTTAGTCATCAACAGGTCTGATTCGTGTCTATCCACACATTTGAGCAAAACCATATCGAAGTTTCTCTTGTACAAAACATCACCATTCAGGTAGAAGTTCCCGGCTAATCTTCTCAACGTCTTCTTATCTTTTAGAGATGCCCCAGACGGGTAAACCTGACTTTGGAGGAAACACTTGATGTCGTAATACCACGGCTTCTCGTCTTTGACCTCTTCAACAGCAAACACATGAGCTGGCCTATCAAGACGCATCGCAGTCAAATTGGGAACCTCGTTCCAATACTTCACTACAATCATTGACGCCAATGTTGCAAGAGCATCTGCCAGATGGTTTTCATCTCGAGGGATATGATGAAACTCAACCTTTGTAAATAAAGTTGAAATCCTCCTCGCGTAATCTCTATATGGTATCAAACCAGGTTGATTTGTCTCCCGTTCCCCTTTGATCTGATTCATAACCAAAGTTGAATCTCCAAAGACGTCTAAATGCTTGATTCTGAGATCAATGGCCTCTTTAAGCCCCATAATGCAAGCTTCATATTCTGCCATATTGTTTGTACATTTGAAAGCCAATCTAGCTGTAAATGGAAAGTGTGTGCCTTGAGGAGTAATGATTACTTCCCCAATGCCATTACCATACTGATTAACAGCTCCATCAAATGCCAAGCCCCAACGGGAACCAGGTTCTGGCCCTTCTTCAAGCAATGGTTCATCACAATCTTTCACTTTCAAATACAAGATCTCTTCATATGGAAAATCATACTGCACTGACTGGTAATCTTCAATTGGTTGGTGAGCCAAATGGTCAGCCAAGACACTACCTTTGATCGCTTTCTGAGATTGGTATTCGATATCATACTCTGATAACAACATCTGCCAACGGGCAATCCTCCTAGTTAAAGCAAGCTTCTCAAATATATACTTGATTGGATCCATTTTGGATATCAACCAAGTGGTATGATTCAACATATACTGATGCAGACGCTTAGCAGCCCAAGCCTATGCGTAACAAGTTTTCTCTAGCGTAGAATACCGAGTCTCAGAGTCGGTGAACTTCTTACTGAGGTAGTAAATTGCAAATTCATTCTTTCCAGTCTCATCTTGCTGACCTAGAACATAACCCATACTGTCTTCAAGCACAGTCAAATACATGATCAATGGTCTTCCTTCAACAGGCGGAGACAAAATCGGAGGCTCAAGCAGATATTCCTTGATACTGTCAAAAGCTTTCTGGATATCCTCGGTCCAATCACAAGACTGATCTTTCTGAAGAAGCTTGAATATAGGCGCACATGTGGCAGTCATGTGTGAAATGAATCTTGAGATATAATTCAAGCGACCGAGAAAACCTCTAACTTGCTTCTCAGTTTTGGGCGCAGGCATCTCTTGTATTGCTTTGACCTTGGCGGGATCAACTTCAATACCCTTCTCGCTGACAATAAAGCCCAACAACTTACCAAAACGAACACCAAAAGTACACTTATTGGGATTCAAGCGGAGTTTATACTTCCTCAAATGTTGGAATAGCTTCAACAAATGCTCAACATGTTCCTCTTCATTAATGGATTTAGCAATCATATCATCAACATAAACTTCAATCTCTTTATGCATCATATCATGAAAAAGAGTAGTCATTGCTCTTTGGTAACTTGCACCAGCATTCTTCAAACCGAAAGGCATCACTCTATACAAAATGTTCCCCATGGTATAATGAATGTGGTCTTCTCCATATCTTCGGGTGCCATCTTGATCTGATTATATTCAGAAAATTCGTCCATAAACGAAAAGACTTTGAATTTAGTAGTATTGTCTACCAACATATCAATGTGTGGCAGAGGGAAATCATCTTTCGGACTAGCTTTATTCAAATCTCTATAATCAACACACATGCGGACTTTTCCATCCTTCTTTGGCACAAGCACAATATTGGCCACCCATTGCGGATATTCAGCAGTCACAGGGAAACCGACATCAATCTGCTTCTGCACTTCTTCTTTGATCTTCACTGCCATATCAGGATGCGTTCTTCTCAACTTCTGCTTGACTGGCGGACATTCTGGCTTCAACGACAATTTATGCTCCACTATCTCAGAATCTAAACCAGGCATGTCTTGATAGGACCAAACAATCACATATGAATACTCTCGGAGAAGATCAATCAACCCCTTCTTAACATCCTGACACATTCGAGCCCCAATCTTGACTTCCTTCACATCATCTTCGGAACCCAAGTTAAATAGCTCAATCTGCTCTTCGAATGGCTGAATGGCTTTTCCTTCATGCTCAAAATACGAGACAATTCATCACTTTCCACCTCATCCTCAAACACAAGGAATTCAAAATTTAGAGAAGGAGAAGGATCATTGTATTCAATGGGGTTAGAAACCAACCTGCATAATGATTTGACATTTTGATTTTAGAGAAGTGAATTTGTGACCAAATATTATGCAGATGGACAATTTGTATTATTTATTTATGTTTTTTGTGATTACCATTTTCAGAATAAAGAAAAAGGTAAAAATAAAACATCATAGATGTGGATGACCAGAATTAAACTTTATTAATGATCAATTTGAAATGCCCAACAATGTTCACTTCTCCCTTAGGCATAGGAGAAGTATTTTCAAAAACAAATAAAAGCAATTACTTAGATCGATGCATTATAACAGGAATATCAACAGCAGTCCAATTGTCGTAAGCCTTTCCATGCGTCACAAAATTGATGCAGTCTTCCTCTTCGTCATCCTCTAGCACAGCAGCTAAGTGTTGTTCATTGCCATGAATGAACCCTCCGCTACGGAAGCTGAGTTACATATCCTCTGATCTAACAGCTGACAATCCTTGCTGAAAACCCAGACCAGTTCTATTCTTGTTATCGGCGACCTTTACCACTCGCCCCCACTGGTCAACAATTCCTTCTTCGACAATCTTCCTTGCATCTTTTAATGAGGACATAGGTTCCCCAACTCTCTTCTCGGAAGCAATAGATAAGGCTTGGAACGGAGTTCTAACCTCATCCTCGGCTTCAACATAAGAGAAAGATGACAAGTGGCTAACCAATAGTGCCTTCTCCCCACCAATAATGACAAGCTTTCCATTCTTCACAAATTTAAGTTTCTAATGCAATGTGGAGGTAACAGCTCTTGCCTCGTGGATCCATGGCCTTACCAACAGACAACTGTAGGCCGGGTGGATATCCATTACTTGAAAAGTAATTTGAAAATCACTTGGACCTATCTTCACCGGAAGTTCCACCTCACCTATCACTGTCTTGCGTGAACCGTCAAAAGCTTTGACGATTACGCCACTATATCTCATAGGCGCACCTTGATATGACAACTTTGACAATGTTGACTTTGGAAGTACATTTAACGAAGATTCGGTGTCAACCAACATGTTGGATAACGTGTCATCTTTGCAATTCATCGAGATATGCAAAGTCATATTATGATTCCTACCCTCCTCAAGGAGTTCTTCATCATAGAAACTGAGATTGTTGCAGGAAGTGATGTTAGCTACAATATGATCAAATTGATCTACCGTAACATCATGTTCCACAAATGCTTGCTCTAGAACTCTTTACAGTGCTTCTCTGTGTGCTTCGGAATTCATTAACAGAGACAATACTGAAATCTTTGAGAGGGTTTGGAGCAGCTGCTCCACCATATTCAACTCACTTTTCTTTATTAACCTAAGCACTTCATCATCGTCGTTAGTCTTCAAATTGCTGGATTCACCAGACTGACGCTTTGAAGCATTAACTGGATCTACTGCAGGAACTTTTACCTTCTTACCAACTGTTGAATCTTCCACATCTTTTGGGAACACCAGTCCAAATACTCGACCATTGTGGGTCACCTTGGTAACATCATCAATGCTCACGACATAATTGGTCGTAGGTAATGGAACCTCTTGAACATCCTTCACCACAGTTGCATTATACTGATAAGGAACAACCTTATCGGATGCGTACGAGACTGGACCCGCCAACCGTATTACAAATGGCGATACTGATCTTTGGCTGATACTGTTGTTGTTGCTACTATCATACTAAATTACTACTCAATCGGGATTCTTGAACACGGAAACAATTACATTGACATCGTCATCTATATGGTGGGATTGAACAATCTGGATCATACCCTCATCCATCAACCGCTGGATGTCTCTTTTCACAATCTCATAACCTCTTGAATTAACACTGCAGATAGCACAACCATCATGGTCATGCTCACAATTTCTCATCAAGCAAATGTCCTTGTGCATCGTCACCAAGGACCGTCGAATGAAACGGACGTCGAACACTTTGAACTCCCCAGGGCAGCCGTCTACCATGTTGACAGATGAATTTCCATGAGCGGGCAGTGGGTTAGCTTTCACGTTGGGTGCACGGTCCTCAAAGGACACCATTCCACTTTTCACTAGCTTCTGGACTTCATATTTGAGTGGATAACAGTTCTCAATGTCATGTCCGGGTGCTCCTTGATGAAAAGCACAACGGAGGTCTGATTTGTACCACCATGGAATTGGTTCAGGTATTTGCGAAGGATTTCTTGGTTGGAGTAGGTTCTTGAGAACCAACGATGGGTATAGCTCTGCGTAGGTCATCGGAATCGGGTCGAAAGAGACCTTCTTCCTCTCAAAATTATGTTGTTGATGATTGTTGTGTTGTTGTTGTAGGTGTTTGTTTGTTGTTGTGGTTGTTGTTGTTGTTGAACTGGTGTTGACAGATTTGCTGAAAACACAGGAATTACTGAAGCTACTTGATGATGATGTTGACGGGATGGTTAACTTCTTCTAATCTGAGGCCTTCTCTGTCTCCCACTGGAAATTGCATTGGTTTCATTATCATTAGACAATCGTCCTTCTCTGACACCTTCTTCTAGTCTCATCCCTATATTAACCATTTTGGTAAAATCACTGGGGGCACTGATGATCATCTTCTCATAGTAAAATGAGCTAAGGGTCTTCAGGAAAATCTTAGTCATCTCCTTTTCCTCTAAAGGAGGGTTGATCTGAGCAACGAGTTCTCTCCACCTATGCGCATACTCCTTAAACATTTCCTTGTCCTTCTGAGACAACGATCTTAACTGATCTCAGTCGGGAGCCATATCAACGTTATACTTATACTGCTTTATGAATGCTTCACCCAAATTGTTGAAAGTGCGAATGCTCGCACTATCCAACCCCATATACCATCTTAGCGCAGCGCCGGTCAGACTGTCTTGAAAGTAATGGATCAACAACTGATCATTGTCTGTTTGGGTAGACATTTTGCGGGCATACATCACCAGATGACTGAGCGGACATGTGTTTCCTTTGTGTTTTTCAAAGTCAGTCACTTTGAATTTCACCGGAATCTTCACATTCGGCACCAGACACAATTTAGCAGCACTCTTCCCAAACATATCCTTACCTCTCAAAGTTTTCAACTCCTTGCGCAACTCAAGAAATTGATCTTTCATTTCATCCATTTTCTCATATACATTAGGGCCCTCAGACGGCTCAGAATGATAAATGGTATCTTCTACATGAGGTAAGGTGTGCATAACAGGTGGTGGCATAGACATGACCGGGCTAGATGCCAACATAGAAGCAAAGCCTTCAGGCACGAAGTTCGAAGGCATTCCACACGGGAATCCGGCAGGCATGGCAAGCGCAAAATGAGCAATAGTTGCGGGAACAGTAGAGGTAGCTACCTCTGAAATAACAGTCTTTTGAGGAGGAGGAGTTGCATCTGTTGGAAAAGAGAAGACTGGCTCAATGCAGCTAGAACTGACTCCATCATGGCAGTCAGGTGGGCGATCTCCTATTTCAAATCTCTATTCTCTTGCTCGAGATGTTCAATAATTCGGGAGTGATTGGCGAGAGTATTGTACCAATGAGTCAGCTTGGCTGAAGCACAGAAGAAACACCAATGAGACATCTGGAGAAAGAGAAACCTGCTTATGCAAATGATGCATGAAATGCAATGCTTGATTGTTTTTTATTTTCAAGGAACTTACTATTTTATTTGCATATATATATATATATATATATAATATATATATGTATATATATATTATATATAATATATAATATAACAATATATATATATATATATATTATATATATATATATGTATTATATATATATATATATATATATATATATATATATTATATATAATATATATATAATAAATATACAATTGCAACAATTTGATATGACCATGAAAATCTCTTTTATTTATATAATTGGAAGGATTACACTGAGTACAATTTCAGAAACCAAATGAAAAATACAAGAGAAAAGGAGACTAGTCATCCTAAGGATCCCTAACAACAATGTCAGAAGATTTGGCTGTAGGCGCGTACTTCCTTCGAATGCGTCGAATCTCGGTCTCAAGAGAAGCCTTTATCTGAGTCTTCTCGAGGACAAGTTGATCAACAATCTTCTTCCAAGCGACGGAAGGCTGAGGCATACTAGAGGAAGATGAAACCTCTGGTTCTCTTTGTCTCTTTGTCACTCGGTCTTCAAGTAGCTCAATAAGTGCATCTTTGTCCTTAGACTCAAGCCGCAACTCTTCATGCTTTTTGTTCAAAGCATGGCATCACTCTTCCCACATATCCTTCTCTTATTTCATCTTGGAGAGTGCGTCTTCCAACTCCTCTATATCTTGGTTAGGGAGAGTTAATGGCTTAACCACAACCATAGACATAGGTATTTCACAAGGATAGGGCATCTTCAATTCCAAAGCTCTCTTCTTCACCCAAAGAGTGTAAGCTTCAAAAGCTACACAGTTGCACGGACCAAGCTCGGATCTTCCTTTCCTATGCACATTATGCCAAGCATGCACAATCTTCTACTTTAAATGTTAGGGATATTTACCTTCTTGATAGAAAAGACCTTCTAACAACATGTTATTAGGTTTGTCTCTCAAGGGGAACCCAAGTTGATGACGAGCCAAAGCAGGGTTGTAGTTAATTCCTCCTTGTGTACCAATGAGAGGAACATTAGAGAATTCACCGTAACAATCAATAATCTCCAAACTGCTCAAAGAAGGATCATACCAAACTATATCATCATTAGTGAGAGACATAAGTCTCTGAGACCACCATAGACATTGTTTGTTCTCCACAAAAGCAGGTGTCTGAGGCAAGTGAGAAATAAACCACTTGTATAGAAGAGGAGTGCAATAGACAATCATTCCACCACCCTTAAAATTCCTTAGATGCAAAGAGAAGTACATATCACCCAACAAAGTAGGCACAGGATTCCCAATCAAGAAAATTCTAATGGCATTAACATCAACAAAACCGTCGACGTTAGGGAACAAAGCTAATCCATAAATGAGCAATACAAAGAAGGCTTCAAAAGCGTCCACACTAGCGGCTTAAGCAAAGGCAGTAGCTTCCTTGATGAGGAAATCAGATGGCAACCCAAACAGTCCTCCTTTCTTCACCCAATGAGCCTCTATCTCAGGCTTCTTCAAGTGAAGAGCTTTAGCTATAAGATGAGATATGGGAATCTCTTCCAATCCACTAAACGGAACTTTGTTAGAAACAGGTATTCCCAAAAGATGGACATACTCCTCCAACGTAGGCACTAGCTGATAATCAGGAAAAGTGAAGCAACGGTAGAGAGGATCATTGAATTGCACTAACACACTCAAAAGTCCTTCAACCACGTCAGCAGACAAGATAGACAAAAGCTTCTCATGGCGTTCTTTGAAGTCCAAGGGATCTAATACAAAAGATGCTAGCTTCCTTAACTCTTTCAAATATGGACATTTGAAACTGTACTTCTTGGTGTTCCTTCCTCCATAATCCATGGTCTAAAAATATTTGCAAATAACACCTCAGTTTCTTGAAATTTTCGTGTGATGAATGTTATGATGCGAATGAGTGCATGAATGCAATAATCACAAATATGGGATCACACACAAGGCAAACAAACAAAGGTCAAGGGATGAATCAAGTCATTGTCAAGATCAATCATCCATTTTGGTGGATTATGGTTTACACCTTCTCAACACCCAAGTTCCATTAATATTGACAAGACTTGATTGGATCAACCAAGAATTAAGGGTTTGTTGTAAGTCACGAGCATGAAGTCTGGGTAAGAACCATCCCAAAGGAGTGAACTAAGGATAAAAACCTATAGATCATGTTCTAAAAAGTTCCCAGAGTCTTAATTCCATCTATCGGATATTACAGGTTAGGATGACTGACTCATCAACCCATAATATTCTTCAAGAGAAACTCGTCTGAGTGTAGTATCGCGTAACAACTGTTATCAAGTCTACACTTGAACAGTCTCCGCACTACGTCCTAAATAGGCCAAGAGGGGGTAAATGTTTTACGGTCCTTAACTTCTCCAACTTGTTAAGGACTACTCCACACAAGTCGAACATGACTATACCATCCTCCTATCTTAATTTCACTCTAGTTCGGGTTAGAACTTATCTCACCACTCAGAGATCACAAAGCACAACAAGCAGATTATATCACACAAACAAATATACATACATCAAATATACAATTATATACACACACAAAAGTAGGCTAAACCCATTGGAGACTACTCCCCAGCAGATTCGCCACTTAATTTCTGTAAATTCATGATCATCAAGCTATGGATAAGCTAGACATCAAATAATAAGAGTCGCCACCGCGCTTTTATTGTTTCCAATGGAAAAGGGAAAAGTACGAACAAAACCCAAAAGTAAGAAGTTTTCAAATCAAAACTAATAAAATTCCAGAGATTACAGGTAAGGGGGTTGGTTACACAGAGGGAAGGTGTTAGCACCCAAAGTGTCATAGGTACTCTTAGGGAGCCCTTTTTTGTGTGCATATGTATTTTTGTACAAATTGATGTTTGCAAACAAATAGAATGGGGGGATGAGAAAAGAATTCATTAATTATATTTTTGTGTTTGACAAAACCTTCGGACTTGTGCCTATGTACCAACATAAAAATGAGGGATCAAAACCTCGTAGTTCGTGGTATAAATTTCAAAGTGGATGTATTGCTTTTTAACAAAAATTTAAGTTTGAAAGGCACAAAGGCCTAAAAATGGTTTGAATGAGTTAATTCTTGTTGGCTTTCTGAAAATTTTAAGTCAAGCATAGTTAAGTATATTTACAGGTTTGATTGAGAAAAGAAGTTTGAAAATGCAATGACATAAGGCCCAAAGTTTCTAATTTGCAATATGGTCTAAGTTTAGAAAAACAAGCACAAGCAAAGAAGATTTTAAAAACAAGAGGGGGAGATTTTGAAATTAAAGAAGTGAGGAGGAGACAAAGGGACTAATCCTAAGCACAAATTTAAAAGTTGAGAGTTGAAAAGATCTGACCAATGGACTGCAATCCAATAGACAAGAATGTCATATAGAAACCCAAATTCCCTTGGACATTAGAATCAAGCAATAAACAATGCACAATATATCAACTTGAAGAGAAAGGCATCAAATAGAGATAGCCACATCCAAGCTTAGCAACTCCATGTTCTTCTTCAAATTTGCCCATGTAGCAGATGAATTCCACAATGCCACAAGTCACAGGTTCAAAATAACAGCTTCACAATGATCATGTAGCAGATGAACTCAAATGGATCTTCAATGATGTATCAGATGAAGTTTCAAATTACAAGCACTTGGTTACATGAAAGTTGGCATTGGCCAAGTCCTTTGCATATGGAGTGTTGCCTAAATTCTAATTCCAATTGTCTCAGATTAAACCAACAATCCACACAAAATGTTTTTTAGGGTTTTTGTTCTTATTATGTACATTAATGGTCAAAGACCAAACAACCAAACACAATATACACAAACAAAATATATCACACAAATATGGTCCAAGTGGATAAAGTAAAAATGACATTAACATAAACAATTAGAATGGTATGAATAATGACAAATGAATAAGACTTAAAAAATAAAGTGCATTAAAGTAAATGAGTTGAAATTAAATGTTAGTTGTTAATGAGTTAGAAGTTAGTATTGCTTTTGCTTTTATTTTTTAGTCATTCTTTGGAGAACACTCAACCCACTTATCACAAGCATGGATCCTTGAAGCAAGACATCTTCCAAAGGAAGGAAAAAAGGCCAAGTTTTCACACAATACCATGAAAGAGGGGAGACTTACAATCTCACTAACTAGAATGCTATGCCTTTTGTATTAAAATTTAGCGCTATGTTAAGCAATCGTAATTGGACTTATGTAGAAGTCACAACTATTTGAGGTCGGGCAATAGAATTTTGGTGTTAATGCATGTTAGAGACATAGTATAATGTACTATGCTCATGAAAGATACCACACACAAAAAGAATATGCAAAAGTGGTGGCCTAATCTCATCCATACTTATGTTGATTTTGCAATCAACTAGCCTTAAGATGTAGAGATATCATAGGTCCATGACATGAATGCATAAAGAAGGGGAATGAGATGAAGAGGGAGGAAAGATAGATCAAACTCAAATTGGACAAAGGAGGACTTTCACCAAATTAAGACCATTCATTCATTTTGGCAGATGGAATGTACATTCCATCAATCCCCTAAATCCAATGATCTTAATCTAGCAAAGTCAAATCAACCTTGACCAAGGCCCAACAACACAAGTCAAACTTACAAAGTCAATCAAAATGGCTCAACACAATTATTTGGCATTTATTCAATTTAAAAATACTAAAAATAATGCATTAAATTAAATATGGTTGGTCAATTTCCTAAAACCTCATCAAAACACCAAAGAAACGACCATGATATTTATCATAGGTCAAGAAGGGTCAAAGGACCTTGGAGAAAACATTTCAGAAATTTTGGAAAGTTAAAAGTATTTTTAAACAATTAAAAATATTCACAAAATCAATTAAATCATGAAAAATATTAATAATGATCCAAAAAATAATTTTAATTCAAAATATGAAAGAGGATTTTATTTAAATTTTTTTGGTGAAACTCTCATATTTTTTGGATCAATATTAAAATTAAAATGAATTAATGAAAATCAAAGAAATAAAATGAAAATCAGAAAATACAAAAAAACGTGGACCACTTGATCTCCCTCATTAATTGAGGTGGCAGATGAAGTGGACACAAACGCGCGTTCCATGATGGAACTTAGTCAGCACGCCACACAACTGGTCATCCAAACCAACGTTTGTGATTAAAACATTTTAAACTGGATCAATGGTTTAGGACCACGCCACATCATTGCCGGAGCAAAGCGTCGATCGTCTTCTCAGGTGACCTTGGCCAGACTGGTCCAATCATTACCATGACAAAAATGAAAAAGGAGGACATGATCTGAAAGAAAAAATGGCGTAGAGCACGAATCTGACCTCAATTTTAACTAACTCCAAATATATAGAAAGATATGAGGAGTTGAATTTTGAGGTGTGTTAACTGAGTTGCTTCGATTTGACCTCAAAGCAACTCAATCTTCTTGCCTACATCGGTAGGACTTCAGACAACCAAAGATCCAAGAGAATTGATGAGAATTGAGTGAGAATTGAAGAGAAGAAAAATCTGGAAAATACCTTCAATGATGTGCATAACTTGATCTCTCTTGCTTCAATTCTTGTTTGATCTTGCTCCAATAGCTAGCAGAAGTGGATTAGGAATGGTAAGAAGCCTTGGATCCCGGAGTTTTTGAATCTCCAAACAATGAGATTCAAACTCAATTTTCAAGTGAAAAATATCAGGTTTTCCTTGGAATTATGAGGGTTTGAAGAGTGAAGGCAAAGCTGGTGCGCAAGGGTCCTTTGAAATGAGCTCAGAGGGTCTCTATTTATAGCCAATTGAAGTGTTATTTGCACACTTGAAATTTCTTCCAAACTTGGCAATGTCATGTTTAAACTTGCATGGGCGTGTACAGGCCCATGAAGCAATGCACTAAGGTCCAAATTCAACTGTGCTGAAGTCTGAATGAAGCTTGATTGGCAAGGCAATGTGAAATGATCATTTGAAGTTTTGATTTTACCAATTGATGCAGGTCTGTTAACACCATGTGCAGCCCTAGCAAACCTCATCCAAAATGAATGAATTAGGACTCTTTGGAAAGCTTAGATCAAGAGTAACAACTCTTATGTTGAACACTTTTCAATTTGGAACTTGGATCATGGTGAATTTTGAGGTAGACGTTTGGAAATTTCAACATGTTGAAAAAAAAATTAAGTGTCAAGTCATATACTTTAATGTTCCACCTTACTGAACTTTTTATGTGAGGTCAAAATGAGAAAAGTACCTTTCACAAAGTTGTAGCGCTTTCAAAGGCCTTCAAAATGGTCACCAATTTGACATCATTTGAATTTTGAATGAGAGAGTTATGCATTTTTGAAGTTGAGGAAAATCACTTGTTCAATGGTATTGGTCCAAAATGACCTATAATGTATCCTCATATCACATTCTCATAAAAGTTGATTTAGCTCCCACTCCAAACATAAAAGTTGAAGTAGACATGTTGAATTTCATTGTGCAACTTGTAAATATTTCATCTCACAAAAATTGAGCAAGTTATGGCCTTGGGAAGTTGACTTTCAAATTAGGGTTTAGACAAAATGACCTATAATGTTTCAACATAGAAAATGAGTTTACAAGCAAAATTAGCTCTAGTCCCCAACATGAAAGTTGTTTGGAATTTCATTTAGAGTAACTTTGATCTTGGAATAATGTTAATATGATGCAAATTGTAGGAGATAGGGTCTAGGGAGACCCATATTTGATCAGATGAATTCATCTGGCCAACCACCATCAACCAACTTGCTAACTTGAAATTATCTTGACTTTTTAGGCTCATGGTAGATCATATATGCATAAGATGATGAATTTTGAAGTGCTCCTTGATAAATTTGATCAATTGGTGAAGAAGCTTGTTGAAGAAGTTACTCAAGATACCCAGACAAACTAGAGTTTCCAAGGCAAACCAACTTCAAACTCTTGAAGAATGCTTGATAAAAATAACATGTAGAGATCATTTGGACTCATATATGATGCTTAGAGATATTTTAGATCATTCCTTGGTTGTGCTCTTAGCCATGAAGGTCTCAAAACCTAGATGTGAGCTTGATAGATCAATGGTGATCATGCCCTACCTGCAAAAGAGTTAGGCAAATATAAAGACATATTTTTTGGTACTTTGATTAGTGAAATGATAATATACAAGTATGATACAATCACATGGTGCTTGGTGATCTCTCCCAAAACAAACCCAATGAAAAAGGGGTAAGGAGGATGCCAAGGTATGATCCCAATACTAATGCATGTGATGAGATTGCATGAGGGATCTTAGGGTCAAAATTGGGGTCTTACAGCATGAAAGTGATTCATTTCTAGTTTTACTAGCCTTTAGATATAATTTAATGGTTCCTTCAAAATTAAGAACATATGGCATAATTGTAAAACAATAGTGAAAAATATTAAATTTTCCGTCACTAGATCTTTTATAATGGGAAACCAATGTGACGATAGCATAGCAAACATTGGTCTTTCTTTCAAAAATCTTACTTATTGGAATGATTTGTGATCTTATTTGAAATATTTGTTTCGAACAAACTTATTTCTCCATGTTATATGTTTGTTTTTCATATTGTGACGGCTCAGTTACTTCCCCTCCCCTTCTTGTTTGGTCCATTCCCTTCTTTCTTTTCAATACCTTTATATTAGCTTAATAAAATTAATTGAGTTATAAAATGGGGATGTAGCTCATATGGTAGAGTGCTCGCTTAGCAATGGGAGAGGTACAAGGATTGATACCCTGTGATTCATCTCTAGTTTTACTAGCCTTTAGATTTAATTTATTGGTTCCTTCAAAATTAAGAACATATTGCATAACTGTAAAAACTATAGTGAAAAACATTAAATTTTTCGTCACTCATATCTTTTATGGAGGGAAACCAATGTGATGATAGCGTAGCAAAGATTGGTCTTTCTTTCAATAGTTTTACTTATTGGAATGATTTGTGTTCTTATTGAAATATTTGTTTCGAACAAACTTAGTTCGCCATGTTATATGTTTTTTTTTCATATTGTGACGGCTCGGTTACTTCCCTTCCCCTTCTTGTTTGGTCGCTTCCCTTCTTCTTTTTTAATACCTTCATATTAGCTTAATAAAACTAATTGAGTTATAAAATGAGGACGTAGCTCAGATGGTAGAGTGCTCGTTTAACAAGCGAGAGGGCACGGGGATTGATACCCCGCATCTCCATAATTAAGTAATTTGAGGAAAAAAACTCTTGAATATATGTTTAGTTGAAAATTATTGTTTTGAGAGAGTATTTATAAATAAATATTTAAATAATCCTGAGAATTTTTCTTAACTTAATAAAGAGATTACTAGTTTTCTTAACTTAAGAAGGAGATCACTAATTTTGATATTCTTAAAAAAAATATTTAAATTATTATTTATTGTCTCAAATGATTTTAAAAAAAAACTAATTATTATTTATTGTCTCAAATGATTTGTCTCTTTAAAATATCAATGCATCTTTTTACTATCATATCCTTATTTAACATATTTCATTTCAAATAAAAATTCCATTAACTATAATTTTTAAGGAAGTTATATCATTTTCATTAACATAACTCATTCATTATCTTGAAAATGTTGAAAAATTAAAAGAGGACATATATAATGAGTGTGAGAGAGTATGAATTAATATTTGACTAATTGAAACATTCTAATTTTCAATTATTAATTATACATCGATTAGATATTATTCTTTGTCAAATTATCCAAATCCGGTTATATATAATTCTTTACCAACCATCAATTATCCATCTTGTAAATGGGACAGAAAGGTCCAATAACATAAGATGTGGGAGAAAGCTCACCACATCATTCTAATTGTCCGAGGATGACTTGTCGCACGACAAAAAAAATACAGAGTCGCCACCAAACTTTATTTATTGCAAAGGAAAGGGAAAATATTGCAAAGGAAATGCATCTTTTTACTATTATGTCCTTATTTAACATATTTCATTTCAAATAAGAATTCCATTAACACTCAAGTTTAGCACAATAACGCTCAAGTTAGTTATGGGAAACCTCAAGGTGAATTAATATCTTGGGAAAATGAGTCTAAAACTAGCTTTGGCACGAAAGAGGAGTATTTATAAGGAGAGAATAATTCATCATTCATAATCTTCTTCTTGGGCTTTGGTGTGGCCCGAAATAGCTTCTAATTTAAAGTAGTTTTATGACAACCTCCAATCGATGGATGTATAAAGGGAAATACTAATGCTTCATCAAGCAGTGCTTCCTTAGCTTCTGGATGTATTTCAAAAACATGGATGTTTATTTCCTAGGCATCTTTTCTAGAAGTTGAACATTTGTTATCCTTTCAAGGAGAATTGTTTGGAGCAACTCAAATATTATTGTGAATAAGAATCAGTTCAACCCATGGTATGAACGTAATTCATCTCTAGTTTTACTAGCCTTTAGATTTAATTTATTGGTTCCTTCAAAATTAAGAACATATGGCGTAATTGTAAAACTATAGTGAAAAATATTAAATTTTTCGTCACTCATATCTTTTATGGAGGGAAACCAATGTGATGATAGCGTAGCAAAGATTGATTTTTCTTTCAATAACTTTACTTATTGGAATGATTTGTGTTCTTATTTGAAATATTTGTTTCGAACAAAGTTAGTTCGTTATGTTATATGTTTTTTTTATATTGTGACGGCTCGGTTACTTCCCTTCCCCTTCTTGTTTGGTCCCTTCCCTTCTTTCTTTCTAATACCTTCATATTAGCTTAATAAAACAAATTGAGTTGTAAAATGAGGATGTAGCTCAGATGGTAGAGCGCTCGCTTAGCTTGCGAGAGGCAGGGCCGACCCAATCATATCGGAGGCCCCGTTCTAATTACAAAAATGAGCCCAATTTTTTTTTCAAAATACAATTATAATAATTAAAAAATATATATCAAAAATACAATTATGTATTAATTAAAAATAAAATTAATTAGAATTATTTTGAGTTTTGATCAATCTTGATTTTTGTATGTATTGAGTTTTTATCATAACATTTCTTTCAATTATTGAGTTTTTATAATAACATTTTATTTATTTTTATTAATATTTATGAAAAAAATTGAAAATTTCAAAAATTTGGGGCCTCTAATTAAGTAATTTGCACAGGGCCAGCCTTAGCGAGAGGTACGAGGATTGATACCCCGCATCTCCATAATTAAGTAATTTGAGAAAAAAAAACTCTTAAATATATGTTTAGTTAAAAATTATTGTTTTGAGAGAATATTTATAAATATATATTTAAATAATTCTGAGAATTTTTCTTAACTTAATAAAGAAATTACTAGTTTTCTTAACTTTAAGAAAGAGATCACTAATTTTGATATTCTTAAATAAAAAATATTCAAATTATTATTTATTGTCTCAAATGATTTGCCTCTTTAAAATATCAATGCATTTTTTTACTATCATATCCTTATTTAAGACATTTCATTTCAAATAAAAATTCCATTAACTATAATTTTTAACAAAATTATATCATTTTAATTAACATAACTCATTCATTATCATGAAAATATTGCAAAATTAAAAGAGGACATATATAATGAGTGTGAAAGAGTATGAATTAATATTTGACTAATTGAAACATTCTAATTTTCAATTATTAATTATCCATCAATTAGATATTATTCTTAGTCAAATTATCCAAATCCGCTTATATATTATTTTTTACCGTCCATCAATTATCTATCTTGTAAATGGGACAGAGAGGTCCAATAGAATAAGATGTGGTAGAAAGCTCACCACATCATTCTAATTGTCCGAGGATGACTTGTCACACCGTAAAAAAAAATACAGAGTCGCCACCAAACTTTATTTATTGCAAAGGAAAGGGAAAAAATTGATAAAATCCTTAAAAGAAAAAAGAAAATGGTCGTCGTAACCAAATTCGGGTTCGGTCTTGCATCTCTCCATTCTACGTTAGTGAGTGTGTCTCTTTTCAAAGTTGACGGAGTTCGACAATGGACCTTCCCCAACAGTATCAATAAGGAGTATCAAGATACATTTAGTTCAGGAACCTCTGGAATCATCTCTATTTGATGTAATTTTCAGATATATGAAGATCTGGAATAAGAAGATTCAGTTCTAAAATTTAGCAAGAATCAATTGTAGATTCTCACAGACGACGCCAATGTTAAATGGTGGAATAAGAATGAGAGAGGAATGTTATAGTATGGTTTATGATGCTTGTACCTCCAATGTCGAGAAAGGGGTGGACCTGCAAGGTTAGCACAACAACGCTCAAGTTAGTTATGGGAAAACTCAAGGTGAATTAATATCTTGGGAAAATGAGTCTTAAACCTGCTTTGGCGCGAAAGAGGAGTAATTATAAGGAGAGAATAATTGGTCCTTCATAATCTTCTTCTTGGGCTTTGGTCTGGCCCGAAATAGCTTCTACTTTAAAGTAGTTTTATGATAGCCTCCAATTGATAGATGTACAATGGGCAATACTAATGCTTCATCAATCTGTGCTTCCTTAGCATGTGGATGTATTTTCATAAACATGGATGTTTATTTCCTATGCTTCTTTTCTAGGAAGTTGAACATTTGTACATCCTTTCAAGCAGTTCAACCTGTGGCATGAAAGTGATTCATCTTTAGTTTTACTAGCCTTTAGATATAATTTATTGGTTCCTTCAAATTTAAGAACATATGACATAATTGTAAAACTATAGTGAAGAATATTAAATTTTTTCGTCACTCATATCTTTTATGGAGGGAAACCAATGTGATGATAGTGTAGCAAACATTGGTCTTTCTTTCAATAATTTTACTTATTGGAATGATTCGTGTTCTTATTCAAAATATTTGTTTTGAACCAACTTAGGTCGCCATGTTATATGTTTTTTTTTCATATTGTGACGGCTCGATTACTTCTCATCCCCTTCTTGTTTGGCCTCTTCTTTTCTTTCCTTTTAATACATTCATATTAGTTTAATAAAACTAATTAAGTTATATAATGGGGATGTAGCTCAGATGGTGGAGCACTCCCTTAGCATGCGGGAGGTGCGGTGATCAATACCCCGCATCTCCATAATTAAGTAATACGACAAAAAAAAATCAAATATATGTTTAGTTGAATATTATTGTTTTGAGAGAATATTTATTAATAAATATTTAAATAATTCTTAGAACTTTTCTTAACTTAATATTCAAATTATTATGTCTCTTTAAAATATCAATGCATATTATTCTTAGTCAAATTATCCAAATCCGGTTAGATATTAATCTTTACCACCCATCAATTATCCATCTTGTAAATGGGACAGAGAGGTCCAATAGCATAAGATGTGGGAGAACGCTCTCCATATCATTCTAATTGTCCGAGGATGACTTGTCACGCCGCCAAAAATAATACAGAGTCGCCACCAAACTTTATTTATTACAAATGAAAGAGAAAATATTGATAAAATCCTTAAAAGAAAAAAGAAGATGGTCGTCGCAACCAAATTCGGGTTCGGTCTTGCATCTCTCCATTCTATATTAGTGAGTGTGTCTCCTTTTGAAGTTGACGGAGTTCTACAAATGGACCTTCCCCAATGGTATCAATAAGGAGTATCAAGATACATCTTAGTTCAGGTACCTCTGGAATTATCTCTATTTGATATAATTATCAGATATGTGGAGATCTGGAATAAGAAGATTCAGTTCTGAAATTTAGCAGGAATCAATTGTAGATTATCACAGATGGCGCAAGTGTTCAATGGTGGAATAAGAATGAGAGATGTATGTTATAGTATAGACTATGGTGCTTGTTGCTCCGATGTGGACAAAGGGGTGGACCTACAAGTTTAACACAACAACGCTAAATTTAGTTATGGGAAACCTCAAGGTGAATTAATATCATGAGAAAATGAGTCTCAAACCGGCTTTGGCGTGAAAGAGTAATATTTATAAGGAGAGTATAATTGGTCCTTCATAATCTTCTTCTTAGGCTTTGGTCTGGCCTGAAATAACTTCAATTTTAAAGTAGTTTTATGACAGCCTCCAATTGATAGATTTACAAAGGGCAATAGTAATGCTTCATCAATCCATGCTTCTTTAGCATTTCGATGTATTTTCAGAAACATGGATGTTTTTTTCCTAGGCTTCTTTTCTAGGAAGTTGGACATTTGTACATCCTTTCAAGTAGAAATGTTTGGAGCAACTCAAATATTATTGTGAATAAGAATCAGTTCAATATGTGGCATGAAAGTGATTCATCTTTAGTTTTACTAGCCTTTAGATATAATTTATTAGTTCCTTCAAAATTAAGAATACATGGCATAATTGTAAACCTATAGTGAAAAATATTAAATTTTTCATCACTCGTATCTTTTATGAAGGGAAACCAATGTGGTGATAGCGTAGCAAAGATTGGTCTTTCTTTCAATAATTTTACTTATTGGAATGATTTATGTTCTTATTTGAAATATTTGTTTCGAACAAACTTAGTTCGCCATGTTATATGTTTTTTTTTCATATTGTGACGTATTGATTACTCCCCCCCCCCTTCTTGTTTGGTCCTTGTAGCGGGGTATTCGTTATCATTAGAGATATTGACTAAATCCAAGGTAAACCATACAAGTCGAGTCGCCACCGCACTTCTATTTATTCAAAGGAATGGTTAGAAAGCGAACAAAAACCTAAAAATTTTATCGAATCAAAAACTAGGAAAAATGTCAGAGATCTGGGTAAGGGGGTTGGTTATGCAATGGGAAGGTTTTAAGCATCCAAAACATCCTAGGTACTCCTAGGGAGCCCTTTTCACATTTGTTGTAAGGTTGGTATTTTGTGAAAATTTGTTTGTGCAAACATGATTGAAGAGATGAGAAGAGAATATACAAGTTTATTTACATTTTGTGTTTGGATGGATAAACCCATTGCCTACGTACCATCTTAAAAAGATTAGGATCAAAACCTCGTAGTTCGGGGTAAAAATCTCAAAATGAGTTGGTGAATTGATTTGGTCCAAAAGCCTTAAGGTCTTTTGTTATCCAAGGGAGAAAACTCAACCTAAAACCACAAATCCACCATGTGAGGATAACTTCAACATGATAGTGAGGGGTTAACCCTATAATTAGCATGGAAGACTCAATGTCCATCACTAAGGATATAGGTGAGTATTACATCTACCTCAAGGATAACTCAAGCCTAATAGCTAAAGGTTATGAAAAATTGATTAAGGAAGTGGCCATTGAAACCACAAAAAAAACATTTGAATGGGTTATATTTACCAATGAAAAGTATTTACAAAATATGGCCAAAGTTGACTTAGAAGTTCAATTCAAAATAAGTGTTATGAAAAGAAAGTTTGAAAATCAAAAGCATAAGGCTTAGGTTTCTAATGTTTGAAAAGAAATGTTAAATGTTTGCACAAAAGTTTTGGCTTGGGTTAGAATGGAGGGAAGAAGAAGAATGGCTAAAGTTCTAATCATACAAGAGATAAGGGATAAGAAACAAGACCACAAATGGAGTTCCTCTCTTGAGATCATATTGATGATCCACGTAGCTTCCATCCTTTGGAATATGCAAGCATAATAATAGTAAGCTCAAACAACAATCAAACAAGCCTCTTAATATATCCTCAATGTATCTTGTGTCTTTCACTTTGGATGAACATGACAATGGTTCTTCAATTTGAGTTCTCATAGAATTCCCTAGCACAAAAGCACACACATCAAAAGTTCCATGAAATAAATCAAGAATGGACAAGAGTGACTTTAGAGGTTTGGTCCTTTTAATCCATCTTCAACATTAAGGTCCTTTTACTCCAATTTTCATAGGGAATATCCTAGAAACTAAGTCCATTTGTCCATTTCTTTGCATTTAGTCCATAACAATCAAAACAAAACACAAGCACAATAATATATACACAATTATGTACTCAAGTGAGCAAAAGGCAGATTGCATTAACATAAACACGTGCTCAAGTGAGCAAAGGGGGAAAAGCAAATGAATAATATGTACAAGAATAATAAATTGCATAAATGTAAAGAGCAAGAATTAAATGTTAATGGTTAATGGTTAGTGTTAGTAGTTAGTGTGCTATAAGGCAAATTTAGCGCTATGTTAAGCAATCGTAATTGGACTTATGTAGAAGTCACAACTATCCGAGGCCGGTCAATAACAATGTAAGCAAGAACACAAGTTAGAGGTCTTGATTAGTGAATCTAACTCCAATAACTTGCCATGCCAAAAAGAAAATGAGAAATGATCTTGTATTGGTTTAAGTCCTTTGCATGATTTAGAAAGCAATCTATCCTTAATACAAAGCCATTGACTTGATCATTTGATCAAGATGAATTAGGTTTGAATCAAGGAAGATTAAACCTCCCTAATCAATGCTAACCATCAACCTTTAACTCATTAATCAAAAGAAAGAAAAGAAGAAGAAGAAGAAGAATTAGAAATGAAGAATTAAAGTGCATTAAATGAAATGGAATGTACCAATCAATAAATGTTGACCAAAGATAGGGAAGATCAAGGTCAAACAATAGAAAACAGAAGCAAGATGAAGATTGGAAGTCAAGAAATAAACAAAATATTTTTGGCATTTTTAATTTTTAAAATAAAGCTTGAATTTAAATATTAAAGAAAGGTCAAACTTCAAACTCACTTCAAATCAACTTTGAAAAGTCCAAGTGAATTATCCCAAGTTCAACAGGTCAAACCAAGTTTGACAAAAAATTTCAGCATTTTTAAAAATCAGAAACTATTTTTAATCGATTAAAAATGAATAAAAATAACCTAATTGAACTAAAATCTCAAATAAATTAATAAATTGATGAGAATATTTTTCATAGATCTATCATCATTCAAAGAGGTTGAGAAAATATTTTTGTATTTCTTGAATATCAAAAACTATTTAAAATAAATTAAAAATAACCAGAAAAGAGAAAATTACTAAAAAATAGCAAATGATAAAATCAAAAATATTAAAAATCATTTTTAGAAACTAGAAATTAAAAGAGAAATAATGCAATTGGTCCCATAATTTTTGGACCAATAATAAAAGAGATATGAATTTTAGAAAATGAAATGGAAAATAAAATCAGAATTAAAATAAGTGGAAAAGCGAGAGCCCTTGGATCTGAGCTCATTAATTGAGCTGGCAGATCCAAGCATCCAGAAGCGCGCTCCAATGTGTTACCAAGTCAATGCAACCACACGCGGTACATAAAAAAGTCATAAGGTTGGACTGCTGAGATTAGATCTGGAAATGGAAAGGGACGGTCCATATCTGATCTGGAGACCAGACAGTGGCCAGCGCCACCGTCTTCTCCGGTAGGCTCCGATGAAGATAAAAAATCATAGAGATTCAAACGTGCATCAAAATGCCGATCCAGACACCATTCGAAAGGTGAAGTGATGTACATCACTCCTATGCCACTCAATTCCACTCTAGATTCCTATTAAGAGAGAAATCAGAGATGGAACTTTGGTGGTGTTCAACTGAACTTGCTCAATTTCAAAAATTCAGAACACAATAATGATGCCTCTATACAAAGGACTTCAGACAACACAAGATCAAGGCAAATGGAGCAATGTACGATGAGATTCGAACCAAAATTCAGTTGAGCAAAACCTTTCGATTGTGAAGAATTGAGTCACTCTCTTTGATTCCTTTTGCAAACAGAAGCTTCAATGGATCAAGGTGAAGAGGTCTAGGAACTTTAGATCTTAAAATTCAACCAATGCAATTGAATTTCAGATCTGAAATTTTTAGAGAAAAATGAAGTTTGTTCCTTTGGTATGGGTGGGGATTCAATTCAGCAGGGATTTAGGCGCCATTAGGTTGAAGAATTGAAGAGCATAGCACTTATATTGATAGCCAAAACCATCTGAAATGCAATGAACAAAGTGTGCATGGGAGAAGAGGGCCTCCATGCATGGGCCTGTACAGGCGCATGGAGGGCCCAATTCTGATTGGAATGGATTTCTATACATCACCAAATGAGAAATGGACGTGCAAATTAAATGTTAACAGCTCATGCAATGTGTTTGAAATGAATTTCACAAGATGCACTTAATTCTTCATGTCTTCGAAAATGATGCTTCCAAACTCCAACTGCAACCTTATGAGTAATGGTTAGAAAGCTTGTTGCATAAGGAACAAATTCTATGTTGATCAAAAATCCAATTGGGCCTTGGAAATTAATGAAATTTGAGCTTGAAGTGTAGGGTGCAAAACATGCATATGTGAAGTTTCCAAATTTGGCCAATGTTCAAGTCCCTCTGTCTCAATGATGAAAGCTCCAAATGATAAACTCTTCAACATGAAAGTTGTAGATCGTTTCAATACAATCAATTTGGACTTAAATTTTGCATCATTTGGATTTTTTATGAAGAATTTATCGGCACTTGAAGTTGGACTTTTTCACATTTCAATGCATTTGGCCCAAAGTGACCTATAATGTTTTGCATTATCACATGTATTTCTTTTGAGATTTTGAAATTTTTCTCAACATAACATTTGAAGTAGACACAATAAGATTTCCCATTCATTGAGTCTCACCTCAAAACCATGAAAAATGAATGAGTTATGTTCTTGGGAAGTTGACCCAAAATTAGGGTTTCAGTCAAAATGACCTATAATGTCTTGGAATGGATGATGACCTTCCAAGCTTCAAATCAACATTTTATGAACATGAAAGTTGTTCCTATTGTCCTTAATAGCATTTTTTCTCTTGGGGTCATCTCTATTTAACCAACACATAAAAATTTAGGTCTCAGTGTATTTCAAAATAGTTAGATGAATTGACTGATCAACTTCTCAAGTCCACAACTCATATCTAGATGAATTGATGATTTAGGACACTCAAATAAGTTCAAATATACATGAAATGATGAATTAAATAACTTCCCTTGATTGTATTTGACCATGGGTTGAGGTTGCTTCATGAGCAAGGCATTGTTGATGACCAGATGAATTGGGGTTTCCTTGGGAAATAAACCTCAAACCCCTTGACTTGCTTTGATCAAAATGATTAATTGAGATACTTGGGAGGCATATTTGATGGATGAGAGCTTTGGGAACCATTACCATGCTTGCTTTCACCTTCTCTTGACCATATCATTGCACAAAGGATCTCCTAGAAGCTTTTGACCTTGTGACTGCTCAAGCTACAAACAAGAAATGTTAGTGACATATTTTTGTGCTTTTGGTTAGTAAATAAAATGAGAAAAGCAATTATATACAATTCAAGCATGCTTGGTGATCTCAAACCACTCACAAGGGATCCCACCCAAAGGCAAAGGGAACCAAGATGCTTATGATCCTTGAGGCTATGCAAATGCCATGTTATGATGCCATGAGGGATCTTAGGGCCAAAATTAGGGTCTTACAGATGCCCCTATTTAAGGTCATTCTAGCCGGAGAAGTGAAGGTTAAAATCTTCGTCTCGACGAGGTAGAATAGGCTTAAATAATAACAAAGAGACGAATTTTGGTCCCTAAGAGACCTCATGATGCAAATGTATGTATGCAGAAAGTAATACTCTGTGGGGATATGTGTCCACAAAGGAGAAAAGAAATCCGGAGAAACTAGCAATTCATATGAGTAATTCACTCTATGGGACAAAGACTTTGGGACTCTTATGGGGATAGAAAAGGGAATAAATTGTGTGAGCAGGGCACGACTTAAAACTGAGAGACACGAGAGAGATTCCATAAATCAATGGAAGGACCCGAGCTAACTCAAAGGCGCATGTATTGGGGAATATGCCAATACAACGAAACTATCCACAAAGGATACTTCGGATGAAAATCCGGACTCAGATGGGGAGAATCCACTAAGGGACCTCGCTGGGGAACATCCAAACAGGACTCTTCTGAGGAAACACCAAGATGAGGTATTACCGGTTACTGGGTAATAAGCTCAAAAAGACACGTGATCCGAACACCGGTATAAGGGTGAGAGAACAACATGCTCGGGGAGAATGAATATCTAAGACCGGTATAAAGGTGAGAGATATCAAACATCCGAAATCATCTGAGGAAAACCTAGAAGGTATATTTCGACTCAGGAAATCTGACTCCACAGGGGACGAAAGGTCATAATAGGGAGCAGAGAGGAAGGAACACCAGGGATACCGGTTACTAGGCATATAATAGGTGACCAACCAAGGTGTGAATTGGGGAATATTCCCAAGACACTCATCATCCAAAAGAGGGCTAAAAAGCAAACTCGATTATAGGATGGGTATTCGATTCCATACAAAAGGGGATACGAATCTTACTCGACTGGGGAAGAACAAAAGACTTCGACCAAAGAGCACATGAGATATATTATCTATTACCGTCAGAACGTAGATAACATACTTGCATGGAAGATTATCCACAACCGGCTACTAGGTTAATAAAAGATAAATCGACCGAAAAGAAGGGACATCGGGATACCAAATACTAGGTATATAAAGATGGCCAATCACAAAGGGAGAAACAATCATTATCGACAAACGGCAACTGAAAGATGACTCGCTGGGGATACATTGACAAAGGCAATGATCCTGGAGATATATCGCCGGTTACTAGGAGATATGCTCAAAAAGGGGAATGAAGGAATATCAATACCGAATATTGGATAAAGATAACCGTCAAGGGGGATTACATCTACCAGATACTGGGTAGAACACCACGGAAGAGTAACCGTCATCGATTAGGATGAACAAAAACAAGGTTATCTCTGCAAGGGGGATAAAAATAGGGTTTAAGACTACCGGTTTAAAGGTAGAAAAATCACCGACTCCGCCGTGGAGAAGATGGATAATTACTGGTTACTAAGCAATCATTCATCTGAACCACAGGGAATCGCAGGAAAAAGACACGAGAAGCCAATCTAGGATCAAACTAGAGAGGCACAGTGAAATAAGACTTGTCCCTATGAGGATATAAATCAATGGGGAATTCCATCCCAATATATGCGTTAGGAGGAAACAGAAACAACCATCGTCCACGAGGATATAACTCGGTGGGGAATATGGAAGAAAGGATAAACACTTTCTGCTTATGGGGCTGACTCTATATGGGCAAATCAAACACAAACATCTGCTTAGGGAAACATATTACCAACTAGCAGGAGATAACAAACAAAGATATATGGCAAAGAATGCAACATGAGTATCTGAATGTTAAAATTATGCATATATCCGTGGTTTATGTATGATGAATGCTGACAAACAGACATTTCTAACACAAACAGGTCCAACGGTCAATGGATAAACATCCGGTACTACATCTCAAGAGAGAAAGCCATGCCCAGTGGAAAATATCCAATCTGATGAGGGGCAAGAGATACTAGGAAATAAAGATCTCTGCAGGGGAATGCATATCAGCCATTCCAACTGGGGACAGGATCATCACACAGACGAACTCCGCCGTAGCAGCAAACTCTACTGGGGAAATTATCAGAGGAGGGGATGGATCTCTAGGGAAGAACCATCAATCAGAAACTTCCAAAGATCACCAAATACTGCCCTACCAAAGAGGACCCAACTGCTGAGGAGGAAGACTCAATACTCTGCTGAAGGAAAGAAGGATGAATGTCTTTACCAAACACTCTGCTTGGGAGAAAAACCACAAAAGGCTCCGGAGGAAGAGGATATAAGCATGCGAGTAATATGAACAAATGTCTTACCCCGTTGAGAATCATACCATCTTTGGGAGAGCACTGAAGACATCCTTAGTATCCTTTTTATCATTGTGAATGTTCACTTTGCTTAAAAACAAGTTATGAAAAATTTAATTATTTAAAACAATGACATTTCTCAATTAAAACATGCAAAATATTTGTTGAATGAATAAAAACAAATAAGAGTGCAAATAATTGGATAAAGGCTCAAATTTATTTGATGGAATGGTAGTCTGCAAATGGCAAAACTCCATAGATCTTTACAAATTTGAAATTGGTGATATATATTGGAAAAGGGTTGCATTGAACATAATGACCATTTCTCCACCAACTCTGAATCCGATGTATTTGAAGCTTCAGTTGACGATGACTGAGCGAGAATCTCTGACGGATGATAGTTTGTAGAACAAAGTCTTGCCAGGATGCAGTTACTTGCCAAATCCCTAATTTTTGCCTAGATTGCCCCAGGGTGAGGTACTCAATCTAGCGGGATACACATTCATTTTTTATGTCTCTAACTTTTGCCTGGATCGCCCTTTCAGGTTTTCAATCCACCGAGATGCTCATTTTTTCCTAAGCCGCTGTAAGACCCCAATTTTAACCCTAAGATCCCTCATGGCATCATAACATTGCATTTGCATTGCCTCAAGGATCATTAGCATCTTGGTTCCCTTTGCCTTTGGGTGGGACCTCTTGAGAGTGGTTTGAGATCACCAAACATGCTTGAATTGTATATCATGGCTTTTCTCATTTTTGTTTACTAACCAAAAGCACAAAAGTATGTCACTAACATCTTTTGTTTTGTAGCTTGAGCAATCACAAGGTCCAAAGCTTCTAGGAGATCTTTTGTGCAATGATAAGGCCAAGAGGAGATGATAGAAAGCATGGTAATGGTTCCAAAGTCTCTCATCCATCAAATATGCCTCCCTAGCATCTCAATTCATCATTTTTTATCAAAGCAAGTCAAAGGGTTTGAGGTTGGTTCCCCAGAGAAACCCTAATTCATTTGTGCACCACAATGCCTTGCTCCTGAAGCAACCTCAGCCCATAATCAAATACAATCAAGGGAAGTTCTTTAACTCTTCATTTCATGCATATTTGAACTTATTTGAGTGTCCTCAATCATCAATTCATCAAGATATGAGGCATGGACTTGAGAAGTTGATCAGTCAATTCATCTGACTATTTTGAAATGCACTGAGACCTAACTTTTTATGTGTTGGTCAAATGGAGATGGTTCCAAAATAAAACATGTTCTTAAGGACAATATGAAGAACTTTCATGTTCATAAAAAATTGATTTTAAGCTTGGAAGGCCATCTTTCATTCCAATACATTATAGGTCATTTTGACTGAAACCCTAATTTTGGGTCAACTTTCCAAGGACATAATTCCTTCAGTTTTTATGATTTTGAGGTGGGATAAAATACATTGGAAAGCTTAAGATGTCTACTTCAAATGTCATGTTTAACAAAATTTCAAAATATCAAAGGAAATGCATTTGATAATGCAAGACATTATAAGTCCTTTTTGACCAAATGCATTGAAAGTCAAAAAAGTCCAACTTCAAGTGCCCATAACTTCTTCATCAAAAATCCAAATGATGCAAAATTTGAGTCCATTTTGATTTCTTTGAAACGATATACAACTTTGATGTTGGAGGTTTTTTCATTTGAGGCTTGCATCACCAAAACAGAAGGGCTTGAACATTGGCCAAATTTAGAAACCTTGCATTGACATGTTTTGCACATCACACTTTAAACTCAAACTTCATAAATTTCCACACTCCAAATGGATTTTTGTCCAACATAACAATTGTTCCTTACATCAAGACCTTTCCAACCATTACCCACATGCCCATGTTTGGATTTTCTAAATAGTATTTTCGAAGAGGTGAATGTTTAGGTTCAATTGTGGGATTCATGTTGAAATCTTGTTGCACAAGCCAATTCAGAGCAAATTACACGTCCAAATCTTTGGCATTTGAGTTCAGCTTGCAATTGGCATTGTTTTTGGGCCTTGTGCACGATCATGCAAGCCCATGCAAGTGGTATCCAAATTCATGCACACGGATCATTTCATCATTCCCTTGCCTTTCCCTCTATAAATAGAGACCCTATGCCATTCAAAAGGGACACCTGATTCAACCTGAATTGGTGTAGAAATCAAAACTCAACCTCTCACCAAAGAAGCAATTTCATTTTCTTCAAATATTTCAGATCCAAAATTCAACTTCATCTGGTTGAATTCTTGGATCTTAAGCTTCTAAACCTTGATCAGTCATCTCACTGATCTTCTGTTTTAGCAAAGCAAGCAAGGACTCGAGTTCAAGTTACCAGAATTCAAGCTTACTCTTCAACTGGTATTTTCTTCGAATCTCATCATCCATTGACCTATTTGCTTGGATCTTGTGTTGGCTGAAGTCCTCTCAATAGAGGCATCATAATTATGCATTCAATTTTTGAAATCCATTGAGTTCATGATGAACACCAGATTTTTCAACCTCTGATTTCTCACACCATGGAGATCTAGAGTGAAAATGGATGGTACAGGGATGATGTACATCATCCCAGCTTTCTAAAGATGTGTAGATCGTGCATTTTCATTAAGGTTTGGATCTCTGCAATTTTCGCCAGAAAATCCAAGCTCACCGGAGAAGACGATGGCTCCGGTGGCTTCATCATTGCCAGATCAATCCCAGACCGTGTGATCTCTTTTCCAGATCTAATCTGGACCTTCCATTGTTATGACTTTTTATATTGCCTCGTGTGTCTCAGTTGACTAAGGCATAGGATACACGCGCGCTGAGAGCCCTTGGATTTGCCAAGTCATTTAATGAAATGAATCCAACGCGTGTGTTTTTTTCTATTTTTTGATTTAATCCATTTAATTTTCTTAATTCCATTTTATTTCAAAAATCAATATCTTCTTCATTTTTAATCCAAAAATTATGGGACCAATTGCATTAGTTTCCAAATAATTTCTAGTTTCTTTTTCTGATTTTTAATATTTTTTTTATTTTGTCATTTGATATTTTTATGAATTTTCTCTTTTTTGGTTATTTTTAATTCATTTTAAATAGTTTTTGATATTCAAAAAATACAAAAATATTTTCCTAACCTATTTGAATGATGATGGATCTATGAAAAATATTCTCATCAATTTTTAAATTGATTTGAGATTTATTTGAGATTTTAGTTCAATTAGGTTATTTTTATTTATTTTTAATTTATTAAAAATAGTTTCTGACTTTTAAAAATGCTGAAATTTTTTGTCAAACTTTGTTTGACCTTTTTGAACTTGGGATAAATTACTTGGACCTTCTAAGGTTGATTTGAAGTAATTTTGAAGTTTGACCTTTCCATTTATTTTTAATTCAAGTTTAATTAAATATTAGAAAATGCCAAAAATATTTTATTCATTTCTTGATTTCCAATCTTCATCTCACTTCTGTTTTTGATTGTTTGACCTTGACTTTCAATGTTATTGGTCAACATATGAGGATTGGTACATGTCATTTCATTTAATGCACTTTAATTTTGCCATTTCCATTTCTCTTATCTATCTCCTTCTTCTTCTCCTTCTTATTTTCTTTTTGATCAATGAGTTGAAGGTTGATAAGTTTGCATTGGTTAGGGAGACTTAATCTTCCTTGATTCAAATCTAATTCATCTTGATCAAATGATCAAGAGAATGGCTTTGCATTAAGGATAGGTTGTTTTCTAAATCATGCAAAAGGCTTAAACCAATACAAGATCAATTCTCATTTTCTTTTTCGCATGGCAAGTTGTTGGGACTTGGTTCACTAATCAAGACTCCTAACTTGTGTTTGTTGCCTATATTATTATTGACCGGCCTCAGATAGTTGTGACTTCTACATAAGTCCAATTACGATTGCTTAACATAGCGCTAAATTTGCCTTATGGCACACTAACTACTAACACTAACCACTAACAATTAAAATTTACCATTTGCTCTTTACTTTTATGCAATTTACTATTCTTGCACATATTATCCATTTGCTTTTCTCTTTGCTCACTTGAGCACATGTTTATGTTAATGCCATTTGCCTTTTGCTCACTTGAGCACATAATTGTGTATATATTATCATGCTTGTGTTTTGTTTGATTTTTGTGGACCAAATGCAAAGAAATGGACTTAGTTTCTAGGACTTTCCCTATGCAAAGAAATGGAGAATTGGACTTAGCTTCTAGGACTTTCCTTATGCAAAGCTGGAGTAAATGGACCTTAATGATGAAGATGGATTAGAAGGACCAAATCTCTAAATTCACTCTTGTCCATTCTTGTTTTACTTCTTGGAACTTTTGATGTGTGCGCTTTGTGTGCTAGGGAATTCTTTATGCTTAAGTTGGAGGACCGTTGCCATGTTCATCCAAAGTGAAAGACACAAGACACATTGAGGATCTCTTAAGAGACTTGTTTGATTGCTTATGCTTTGTGGTTGCTTATTCCAAAGGATGGGAGCTACTTGGATCATCAATATGATCTCAAGATATGGACTCCATTGTGGTTTTATTTCTTTATCCCTCACCTTTTTGTTTTACTTAGGACTTAGCCCTTTTTCTTCTTCTCTCCACTCTAACCCAAGCCAAAACTCTTTGTGCAAACATTTAACTATTGTTTTCAAACATTAGAAACCTAAGCCTTATGCTTTTGATTTTCAAACTTTCTTTTCATAACACTTATTTTGAATTGAACTTTTAAGTCAACTTTGACCATTTTTGTATATACTTCTAATTGGTAAATATAACCCATTCAAATTTCTTTTTGTGGTTCCAATGGACACTTTCTTAATCAAAGATTTTTTTCATAACCTTTAGCTATTAGGTTTGAGTTATCCTTGTGGTAGATGTAATACTCACCTATATCCTTAGTGATGGACAATGAGTCTTCCATGCTTATTATAGGGTTAATCCCTCACTAGCATGTTGAAGTTATCCTCACATGGTGGATTTGTGGTTTGGTTGAGTTTTCTCCTTTTGATAACAAAAGACCTTAAGGCTTTTGGACCAATCAATTCACCAACTCATTTTGATATTTTTACCCCGAACTACGAGGTTTTGATCCTAATCTTTTTTAAGATGGTACGTAGGCAATGGGTTTATCCATCCAAACACACAAAAATGTAAATAACTTGTACATTCTCTTCTCATCTCTTCAATCCTGTTTGCACAAACGAAATTTTTCACAAAGACAACAACCTTACAACAAGTATGAAAAGGGCTCCCTAGGAGTACCTAGGATGTTTTGGGTGCCTAACACCTTCCCATTGCATAACCAACCCCCTTACCCAGATCTCTGTTTCTTTTACTAGTTTTTGTTAAAACTTTTTGGTTTTTGTTCGCTTTCTAACCATTCCTTTGGATAAATAGAAGTGCGGTGGCGACTCGACTTGTATGATTTACCTTGGATTTAGTCAATATCTCTAATGGTAACGAATACCCCGCTACAGAAAAGTGGCGACTCTGCTGGGGAAATTAACATTTGCCTAATGGGTTTTGCCAACTTTTCATGCTTGTTGTATTGTATTGTCTTGTGACATATTTTTGTGCAATTTGGGATTACTGTATTGTATGTAATGATTGAATTGCTTGATATTAATTCCTTGTATGCTTGTTGATCTTTGTGAGATGAGTTCTATACCTGGACTCGAGTGCACTTAGGATAGGAGAATGGCGTAGTCTTGTTGACTTGTGTGGAGTTATTCCTTAGCAAGTTGACTTGCAAGTCCATTCACTTGGTGGAGGTCATGTTGGGATCAATAATGTCACACAAGTAAGTTGTGGTTAGGCATTACTCTTTCCAATATAGACCTTAGAAGCCAAGGACCTTAGTTTACCAAGCCCATCTTGGCCTATTCTTAGGATGTAGTGCGAAAGTCGTTCAAATGTAAGATTTGATACGATTGTTACGCAATACTACGCTCATAAGAGTCTCTCTTGAGAATATTGTTGGAATACGAGTAGTTGTTTCTCCGATAATATCCGAAAGATGGGATGATGACTATGGGAACCTCTTGTAGAACATGTTTGGCAGGTTTAAACCATAGTACATTCCCTTTGGGTGGCTCTTAACCAAGACTCCATGCTCGTGACTTGCAACAAACCCTTGATTCATGGTTGATCCGTTCATGTATCCTTAATATCAATGGAACTTGGGTGTTGATAAGGTGTAAACCATAATCCACCAAAATGGATGATTGATATTAAGGATAACATGATCCATCCCATGATCTTTGTTTGGTGTGCTTTGCTTGATCCTTGAGTGTGATTGTTGCATTCATGCATTCATGCACCCATTTGCATCCATATCATCAAATAATGAAGAAATTGTCAAGGAACTTAAGGGGTTTATTTGCAAAATTTTCAGACATGGAAAGACAAAGAAGAAATACAAAGAAGTACAGCTTCAGGCAACCAGATTTGAAAGAGTTAAGGAATTTGATATCCTATGTATTAGATCCTTTGGGTTTCAAAGCTCGTTTTGGGAAGCTTCTTCCTCTTCTGACTACTCAGGTGGATGAAGGGTTGATGAGTGTATTGGTGCAGTTTTATGATCCCTTGTACCGTTGCTTCACGTTTCCGGATTTCCAGCTTTTACCTACGCTTGAGGAGTATGCCTACCTTGTGGGTATACCTATTCTAGACCAGTTGTCGTTCAGTGGCTTGGAGAGTATTCCTACTTCTCAAGAGATAGCTGACATGTTACACATAGATGAATCTCTGGTTGGTGCACATATGACTACCAAAGGTGGAATTCAAGGTCTCCCTTCGGAGTTCCTCATTGCTCAAGCTACTATCTATGGGAAGGCCATGAGTGAGGATGCCTTTGAAGCCATATTTGTACTTCTCATCTATGGGTTAGTGTTGTTCCCCAACATCGACAAGTTTGTGGATGTGAACGCTATTAGGATCTTCTCTACTCTTAATCCCGTTCCGACTCTATTGGGTGATACCTATTTCTCTTTACATATGAGGAATGCAAAGGGTGGTGGCACTATTGTGTGCTGTTTGCCTCTGTTGTATAAGTGGTTTATTTCTCACTTACCACAGACGGTCGCCTTCAAGGAGAACAAGGGATGTCTACGGTGGTCCACGAGACTCATGTCTCTCACTAATGATGATATCTCTTGGTACAACCGTGTGTATGATGGTGTGCAGATTATTGACTCTTGTGGTGAATTCTCCAATGTACCTCTTCTTGGTACATGTGGTGGGATTAACTACAACCCTATTTTAGCACGTCGTCAGCTTGGGCTCCCCCTAAAGGATAAACCTAATAACATTCTATTAGAGGGTGTGTTCTTTCAGGAGGGTAAAGATCTCTAAGGCTTGAAGGGCAGAATGGTCCGTGCTTGGCGCAAGATTCATAGGAAAGGAAGGAAGGAGTTGGGTCCTAAGAATTGTGTTGCTATGGAGCCTTATACTGCTTGGGTTAGGAAGAGAGCGTCTGAGTATCTCATGCCCTACGAATATCCGAGACCTACACCTTTGGTTATGGCTGGGCCTTCAACCCTCCCTAACCAAGGAGTAGAGGAGTTGAGAGACGAAGACCGATCACGTGCCTGGATCCGTGAAAGGGAAGAGTTGCTTCAGCAGATCAGAGAGAAGGATGCTTTGATAGAGTTCCTCGAACATCAGGTTATTGATGATCCTGATGATGCATGGACTTCTCTACTTCTCAGTCTTCCAAGTTTTGGAAGAGGAAGTATGATCGACTCGCCAAAGAGAAGGCGGATATGGAGGCAGCCTATGAGAGGGAGGTGAAGAGACTTCGTGCATCCTATCTTCCTGTGTCCCGAGCTTTAGATGATTGTTTCTAGGGATCCATAGGATGATTATTTTCCTTTTCTCTTGTATATGGTTACTAATGATGTACTTCTTTGGTGTAAAATATTTCCCAGATATTATGTTTCCGTATAAAAATGTTTAATATTTCCAAAAATTTGCAAATAAAACCCTAGAGTTCCTTTGAAATAAATAAAAAACAAATCATATGCACGAGCATTGCATGCATCATGTGCATAAGCAGGTTTTGTTCCCGGCTTCTTGTCCTATGGTCTAACTCTGTGTTCTTCATTTATTTTGAAGACAAGCTGACTCACTGGTATTTCACCAGAGCCAACATTTCAAGACTGATGGATCATCTAGAGCAAGAAAACCGTGAATTCAAAGAGGAAGTGGCCAGATTAAGTGCCTTGATGGAATATTCTTGGCTGCCCAGAGTCAGTCTTCTCCGACACCTTCAACTCCTCCCCAGAGGACAGTCATCTATGAGATTGTCTCCTCGACTGTGCCTGCAGCCAGTGCACATTTTGCTCCAGCGGCCATGCCAGCCGGGTTCCCGTGGGGGATGCCTCCCAATTTTATGCCTGAGGGTCCTGCTCCAACCTTTGCTTCTATGCCGGCATCTAGCCCGGTCCTTGCTATTCCTCCTCCTGTCGTGCATACTCTGCCCAGAGTAGACGATACCATCTATCATTCTGAGCCATATGAAGGCCCAGATGTCTATGAGAAGATGGACGCTATGAACGATCAATTTCTTGAGCTTCACAAGGAATTGAAAACTCTCAGAGGAAAGGATCTCTTCGGCAAGTCTGCTGCCGAACTGTGCTTGGTTCCCAATGTGAAGATCCCTGTAAAATTCAAGGTCCCTGACTTTGAAAAATACAAGGGAAATACTTGCCCTCTCAGCCACCTGGTCATGTATGCCAGGAAGATGTCAACTCAGACCGACAATGACCAGTTGCTCATCCACTACTTTCAGGACAGCTTGTCCGGTGCCGCTCTGCGTTGGTATATGGGTTTAGACAGCGCGAACATCCGATCCTTCAACGACCTTGGCGAGGCCTTCTTCAAGCAGTACAAGTATAATGTGGATATGGCTCCCGATAGGGATCAATTGAGAGCCATGTCCCAGAAGGACAAAGAAACGTTCAAAGAATACGCCCAGAGGTGGCGAGAGTTAGCAGCACAGATCGTGCCTCTGCTAGAAGAGAAGGAAATGACCAAGATCTTTCTGAAGACCTTGAGTTCATTCTATTATGAGCGGGTGATCACTAGCGCTCCTTCTGAATTCACCGAGATGGTGAATATGGGGATGTATTTAGAAGAAGGGGTTAGAGAAGGGCGTCTAACTAGAGAAGAAGGCTCTTCTGCCAAATGTTATGGGGCGTTTGCAAAGAAGAAAGATGGAGAGGCACATGCCGTGACCTCCCATGTGAAACCAAGAAGACCCTCGGTGAGGAGGAAGACCGTGAGTCCCGCTGGTAACCAGCACCAGGTGGCTCATATAGCACCTGTTTTCAGAGACAATCAACAGTATCAGCAACATAACAACAATCAGCAACAACAGCACCGTCCGCAACAGTAGGCCTACCAGCCTCGAAACAGTAATCAAACCAGCACGAGTTTCGAGAGGAAAAGGGTCACTTTCGATCCTATTCCAATGACGTATGCAGAATTATATCCCTCTTTGATAGAGAGGAAGTTGATTACTCCGAGAGACCCACCGGCTATACCTGCTAACCCCCAGTGGTGGTATAAGCCTGAATTACATTGTGTTTACCATTCTGGTGCTCCCGGCCACGACGTGGAGAATTGTTACCCTTTGAAGACCAAGGTTCAAGACCTTTTGAGGTGTGGCACTCTGTGTTTCGAGGACGTAGGTCCTAACGTGCAGAAGAACCCATTGCCCGAGCATGGGAAATCTGTCAACATGGTCCAGGGCTGCCCTGGCAAGTACAAAGTCAAATATGTCAGTCATATTCGACAGTCCCTTATCGAAATGCATCGTTTGCTATGTGATTACAGTCATTATGAGCACGACCATGATAAATGTCGAGTATGCTCTGTTAACCGATTGGGTTGTCGCCAGGTGCGCAAGGATATTCAGGAAATGCTGGATGAAGGAGTCATTAAGATTCTTCAGAATAGGAATGTTGATGAAGATGAGCTTGAGGTCAACGTAATTTCCCCAGTATTCCGGATGCCCGAGCCTGTTATCATCAAGTATGATGATAGCAAGCAGAAGGTTTCTCCTGCCCTGACCATTAAGCCTACCGGTCCGGTACCGTACTCTTCCGAAAAAGCAATTCCCTTTCGCTAGAATGTTGTTGTTGTAGAAGATGGGAAAGAGGTGTCCTTACCATCCTCCTTTGTTGGTAGCATTGCGGATGTAAGTGGTTTGACCCGCAGCGGTCGTGTGTTTTCAGCACCTCCCAAGCCTCAGGCTAATGCTGGTTTTGTTGAACGCCCGATTGGGAATGCTGTGAGCACCCCGAATACGGCACCTGTTGTTCAGCCCTCCTCTACATTGATAACTCCTACTTCTGTTGGCCCGAGCGGCAATGTGAAAGAAGACTGTGATGAGATGCTGAGGCTCATCAAGAGAAGTGAGTACAATGTTGTAGACCAGCTTCTACAAACGCCATCCAAAATATCGGTGTTATCTTTGCTCTTGAATTCAGAACCACATAGAGAGGCACTGCAGAGGGTATTGGATGTGGCATATGTAGATCATGATGTCACAATAGAACAGTTCGATAGCATTGTTGCAAACATTACTGCTTGTAACAATTTGAGTTTTTGTGACTCTGATCTCCCTGAGGAGGGAAAAAGCCACAACTTGGCATTACACATATCTATGAACTGCAGAGACGACGCCATGTCCAATGTGCTGGTGGACACTGGGTCATCACTAAACGTATTGCCAAAAACCACTCTTTCGAAACTGTCTTATCAAGGGCCTCCCATGAGGCAGAGTGGAGTAGTTGTGAAAGCTTTCGATGAGTCGCGTAAAACTGTGATTGGGGAAGTTGATCTCCCAGTCAAAATTGGACCAAGTGATTTCCAGATCACCTTCCAGGTTATGGATATTCACCCATCGTATAGCTGTCTCTTAGGCAGACCATGGATTCACGAGGCAGGCGCCGTGACATCCACCCTACACCAGAAACTGAAATTTGTGAAGAACAAGAAACTGGTGGTAGTAGGGGGAGAAAAGGCTCTCCTGGTTAGCCATTTGTCTTCTTTCTCATATATAAATGTTGGGGATGAAGTTGGAACTCCTTTCCAAGCTTTATCTATTGCTGAGCCTATTGAGAGGAGAGCTTCTTCATTTTCGTCCTATAGAGATGCAAAGTTGGCCATTGAGTGTGGTGCAACTGCGGGCTTAGGAAAAATGATTGAGCTAGAAGACAACAAGTCCCGGGCTGGCATAGGTTATTCTTCTGGAGCCTTCAACAAGGAAGGGTTGTTCAAGAGTGGAGGGTTCATCCACACCGGTCAGGATGAAGAAGCTGCTGCTGTTTTGGAAGAAGATATAGAGGATTCTAGCAATTTCATCATCCCTGGAGGGATCTTCAATAATTGGGTCATTGTGGATATTCCAACAGTTATCCATAAGTCAACGTAATGATCATTTTGTTTAAAAAACCCTCCTCCCATGCCAAAAGGAGGAGTGATGACGTTGTTGGCACATAAATACAATGATATTTTCATTCAATAAATTCATGTTAAATGTTTGTTTTTCCAATTATTTTCCCTTTTTGCTTTTTGCATGAAATTGGTGATCACATAAAACATAAAAAATAAAATAAATCTTTTCATCTGCATAATGATTTGCCTTGTTTGAATTCTAAAGCTTTTCATATCCCAAAATCATTATGCAGGTTGATCAAACCCATTGAACATAATGATCCAACACCATCTCCCAAATTTGAATTCCCTGTATTTGAGGCGGAAGAAGATGATGTTGAAGAGATTCCTAAAGAGATTACCCGTCTACTTGAGCATGAAGAGAAGATCATTCAGCCGCATCTCGAGAATCTGGAAACAGTCAACTTGGGGTCTGGAGACTGTGTGCGAGAAGTGAAGATCTGGGTACTCCTTGAAGAATCTGTTAAGAAGGGGTTGATTGAGTTGCTACGAGAATACGTCGACGTCTTTGCCTGGTCATATCAACACATGCCTGGTCTGGATATTGATATCGTACAACATTTCCTGCCTTTGAAGCCTGAGTGCGTGCCTGTGAAGCAGAAGCTCAGAAGAACTCATCCTGATATGGCAGTGAAGATCAAAGAAGAGGTTCATAAGCAAATTGATGTTGGGTTTCTGGTGACTTCTACATATCCTCAATGGGTGGCCAATATTGTGCCTGTGCCCAAGAAAGATGGAAAAGTCCGGATGTGTGTGGACTATAAAGACTTGAATAAAGCTAGTCCGAAAGATGATTTTCCTCTACCACACATTGATATGTTGGTAGACAATACAGCTAAATTCAATGTCTTCTCGTTTATGGATGGATTTTTCGGATATAACCAGATCAAGATGGCACCCGAGGATATGGAGAAGACAACATTCATCGCACCTTAGGGAACATTCTGTTATCGAGTGATGCCCTTCGGTTTGAACAACGCCGGAGCCACGTATCAACGAGCTATGACCATATTGTTTCATGATATGATGCACAAGGAGATCGAGGTATATGTTGATGATATGATTGCTAAGTCAAGAATGGAAGTTGAACATGTAGAGCACTTGTTGAAGCTTTTTCAGCGTTTGAGGAAGTACAAGCTTCGTCTGAATCCTAACAAGGGTACATTTGGAGTCCGTTCCGGCAAGTTATTAGGCTTTATTGTCAATGAAAGAGGTATTGAGGTTGATCCTGCAAAGGTCAAAGCAATTCAAGAAATGCCTGCACCCAAAACTGAGAAGCAAGTCCGAGGTTTTCTTGGCCGCTTGAATTATATTTCCATATTCATATCCCACATGACTGCCACATGTGTGCCTATATTCAAGCTCCTCCGGAAAGATCAGTCCCATGATTGGACCGAGGATTTCCAGAAAGCTTTCGACAGTATTAAAGAGTATCTGTCTGAACCTCTGATCCTGTCTCCGCCTGTGGAAGGAAGACCTTTGATCATGTATCTAATTGTTCTTGAAGACTCGATGGGTTGTGTCCTTGGTCAGCAAGACGAATCAGGGAAGAAGGAGTATGCTATTTACTACCTAAGCAAGAAGTTCACTGATTGTGAGTCTCGATACTCGATGCTTGAGAAGACATGTTGTGCTTTGGCTTGGGCTGCTAAGCGCTTACGCCAGTATATGTTGAATCATACTACCTGGTTGATATCCAGAATGGATCCAATCAAGTACATCTTCGAGAAGCCTTCTTTAACAGGGAGGATTGCTCGTTGGCAGATGTTGTTATCTGAGTATGATATTGAGTATCGAGCTCAGAAGGCTATTAAAGGTAGTATCTTGGCTGACCACTTGGCACATCAGCCGATTGAGGATTATCAGTCAGTTCAGTATGACTTCCCAGATGAGGAGATTTTGTATTTGAAGATGAAAGATTGTGATGAGCCTACACTCGATGAAGGACCAGAGCCTGGTTCCAGATGGAGTATGGTGTTTGATGGCGCCGTAAATCAATATGGAAATGGTATTGGGGCAGTGATTATTACTCCTCAGGGCACACATATTCCTTTTACAGCAAGGCTAACTTTCAAATGCACGAATAATATGGTTGCGTATGAGGAATATATTATGGGATTGGAGGAATGCATTGATCTAAGGATCAAGCATCTTGATGTATATGGTGATTCGGCCCTCGTTGTTAATCAGGTTAAGGGTGAATGGGAAACGAATCAGCCTGGCCTCATTCCATATAGAGATTATGTGAGGAGGATTTCAACGTTCTTTACTAAGGTTGACTTCCATCATATTCCTCAAGATGAGAATCGGATGGCAGACGCTCTTGCTACACTTGCTTCAATGATTGTGGTAAAACTTTGGAATGAAGTCCCCAATATCACTGTGATGCGCTTGGACAGACCAGCTCATGTATTTGCAGTAGAAGAAGTGAAAGATGATAAGCCATGGTATTACGACATCAAGTGTTTCCTTCAGAACCAGGTCTACCCGCCAGGGGCATCTGTGAAAGATAGGAAGACTTTGAGGAGATTGTCGGGTAGTTTCTACCTCAATGGCGAAGTGCTTTATAAGAGGAATTTTGACATGGTTCTGCTCAGATGCGTGGATAGACACGAAGCAGACCTGTTGATGACTGAGGTCCATGAGGGTTCATTTGGTACTCATTCCAATGGACATGCCATGGCTAGAAAGATATTGAGAGCAGGCTACTATTGGCTGACAATGGAGTCTGACTGCTGCAAATATGTAAAGAAATGCCACAAGTGTCAGATTTACGCGGATAAGATTCATGTTCCTCCGACACTTCTGAATGTGATTTCATCACCATGGCCTTTCTCTATGTGGGGAATTGACATGATTGGCATGATAGAGCCGAAAGCGTCCAACGGGCACAGATTCATTCTCGTAGTAATTGATTACTTCACCAAATGGGTTGAAGCGGCGTCATATGAAAATGTGACCAGGCAGGTGGTAGTGAAGTTTATCAAGAATCAGCTTATATGCCGCTATGGTGTGCCAGATAAGATCATTACTGATAATGGATCTAACTTGAACAACAAAATGATGAAAGAGTTGTGTAGTGAGTTCAAGATTGCGCATCATAATTCTTCTCCTTACAGACCCAAGATGAATGGGGCTGTTGAAGCTGCTAATAAGAATATCAAGAAGATTATCCAAAAGATGGTTGTAACATATAAGGATTGGCATGAGATGTTGCCGTTTGCTTTACATGGATATCATACGTCTGTCCGCACTTCAACAGGGGAAACTCCTTTCTCTCTTGTTTATGGCATGGAGGTTGTACTCCTAGTAGAGGTGGAGATCCCATCAATGAGAGTCTTGATGGAGGCCAAGTTGACTGATGCTGAATGGGTTCAGAGTCGTTATGACCAATTGAATCTGATAAAAGAGAAGAGATTGACTGCCATGTGCCATGGTCAGTTGTATCAGCAGAGAATGAAGAAAGCTTTTGATAAGAAGGTCAAGCCTCGTGTGTTCCGAGAAGGTGACCTTGTGCTCAAGAAAGTCTTATCTTTCGCGCCCGATTCCAGGGGCAAGTGGACTCCAAACTATGAAGGTCCATATGTTGTTAAAAGAGCCTTTTTAGGAGGTGCTTTGATACTTACAACTATGGATGGGGAGGATTTCACTCGTCCTGTGAATTCAGATGCAGTCAAGAAATACTTTGCCTAAAATAAAAACAGAATAGCTCGCTAAGTTGAAAACCCGAAAGGGCGGCTTAGGCAAAAATGAGCGTCTCGGTGGATTGAAAACCCGAAACGGCGGTCCAGGCAAAAGTTAGAGACATGAAAAAAATGAATATGTATATCCCGCTAGATTGAGTACCTCATCCTGGGGAAATCTAGGCAAAAATTAGGGATTTGGCAAGTAACTGCATCCTGACAAGACTTTGTTCTACAGCTGCCATCCGTCAGCGATTCTAGCTCATTCGTCATCAACCGAAGCTTCGAATACATTGAATTCAGAATTGGTGGAGAAATGGTCATTATGTTCAATGTAGCCCTTTTCCAATATATATCACCAATTTCAAATTTGTAAAGATCTATGGAGTCTTGCCATTTGCAGACTACCATTCCATCAAATAAATTTGAGCCTTTTATCTAATTATTTGCCCTCTTATTTGTTTCTATTCAACAAATGTTTTGGCATGCTTTTAATGGAGAAAATATCATTGTTTTGAAAAAACGAATTTTTTATAACTTGTTTTTAAACAAAGTGAACATTCACAATGATGAAAAGGATACTTAGGAGATCCTCAGTGCTCTCCCAAGGATGGTATGATCTCCAACAGGGTAAGACAGTTGTTCATATTCCTAGCATGACTGTATCTTCTTCCTCCGGAGCCTTTTTGTGGCTTATCCTATTGAGTGGTATGCTTGTTGAGATATTCACCACTCTCCCCTTCGGCGGGGTAGCAACCTTTCCTCCTCAGCAGACGTGATCTCCTTGGTGGGTACTGCACTTGGTGGTTGATCCCCGGAGTCCCTTTATCCCCTGGATAGATTCCCCAGTGGAGTTGCTTATATGGCAGATTTTATCTGTGCAATGAACTTCTTTCCCCAGCCGAATTGACTGATGATTCATCCCCTACGGAGGTCTTTGCTTCCTGGTATCTCTGATTCCCAGCAGATTGGATACTCTTTGGTGATTTTGGCTTTCTCTCTTGAGATGTAGTACCGGATGTTTGCGTGTTGATTCCTGTGAAGCCTGTTTGTGTTACAAATTTCTGTTTGTCAGCATTCATCATACATTAACCACGCATGTGTGCATATAATTTTCCAACATTCGGATTTTCATATTGCATTTTTTGCCATATATCTTTTGTTTGTTATCCTCTGCTAGTTGGTAATACATTTCCCAAGCAGATGTCGGTGTCTGATCCCTCAATATAGAGACAGCCCATTAAGCAGAAAGTGTTTATCTTTCCTTCCGCATTCCCCACTGAGTTATATCCTCGTGGATGACGGTTGTTTTTGCTCCCTCCCAACACATATATTGGGATGGGTTTCCCTATTGAGTTATATCCTCACTAGGACGAGTCTTGATTCAGTTTGCCTCTTTGGCTTGACCCTAAATTGGCCTCTTGTGACTGTTTCCTGTACTTCCCCGTGGTATGAATGAATAATTGCTTAGCAATCAGTAATCATTCATCTTATCCCCGACGGAGTCTGTGATTTTCTACCCTTATAACGGTAGTTGTCCCCTGTTTTCTCCCCTTTGCAGAGTTAACCTTTTTGTTCATCATAATCGATGACGGTTACTCTTCCGTGGTTTTCTACCCAGTATCCGGTAGATGTAATCCCCTCCGTGACGGTTATCATTATCCAATATTCGGTGGTGATATTCCCTCATTCTTTTGGATAATTGCTCTGATTAGGCAATTTATCCCCAGCAAGCCCTCTCTCATTTACCGATTGTCGATAATGTTTGTTGCTCCCCTTTGATTGGTCATCATTATATACCTAATTTCGGTATCCCGATGCCTTTCTCTCTCGGTTGATTTATCCTTTATTAACCCAGTAACCGGTTATGGATAATCTTCCATGCGAGTGTATTATCTATGTTCGGACGGTAATAGATAATATATCTCATGCGCTCTTTGGTCGAAGCCTTTTGTTCTTCCCTAGTTGAGTAAGGTTCGTATCCCTGTTTTGGAATTGAATGTCCATCCCATAATCGAGTTTGCTTTTTTCCCTCTTTTTTTTGGATGATGAGTGTTTTGGGAATATTTCCCCAATTCATGCTTTGGTTGGTCACCTATTATATGCCCAGTAACCGGCATCCCTGGTGTTCCTTCCTTCTGCTCCCTATTATGACTTTTTGTCCCCTGTGGAGTCGAATTTTCCTGAGTTGAAATATACCTTTTAGGTCTTCCTCAGATGATTTGGTTGACCGATATCTCTCACCCTTATACCGGTCTTAGATATTCATTCTTCCTGAGCATGTTGCTCTCTCACCCTTATACCGGTGATCAGATCACACGTCTCTTTGAGCTTATTACCCAGTAACAGGTAATACCTCACCCCATTGCTTCCCCCAGGAGAGTCCTTTTCGGATATCCCCAGTGAAGTCCCTTAGTGGATTATCCCCATCCTGGGTCCGGATTTTAATCCGAAGTATCCATTATGGATAATTTTGTTGTGTTGGCATATTCCCCAACACATGTACCTTCGAGTCAGCTCGAGTCTTTCCATTGGATTTATTCCCTTTGGAATTATGTTCCCCAAGCTTTGAGTTGTGACCTGCTCACGCGTTTTCACCCTTTACTCCCCCGGAGTCTCTGTCTCCCTAGTGAGTGTATTACTCCTTTGGATTTCTTTTTAGTTTCTCCGGATTTCTTTTTTCTTTTTATGGATATATACCCCCACTGAGTGTTACCATTTGCATTGCATACATCTGCATCATGAGGTCTCTTAGGGACCAAAATTCGTCTCTTTGTTATTATTTAAGCCCATTCTACCCCGTCGAGACGAAGACTTTAACCTTCACTTCTCCGGTTAGAATGACCTTAAATAGGGGCATCTGTAAGACCCCAATTTGTGCCCTAAGATCCCTCATGGCATCATAACATTGCATTTGCATTGCCTCAAGGATCATTAGCATCTTGGTTCCCTTTGCCTTTGGGTGGGACCTATTGAGAGTGGTTTGAGATCACCAAACATGCTTGAATTGTATATCATGGCTTTTCTCATTTTTGTTTACTAACCAAAAGCACAAAAGTATGTCACTAACATCTTTTGTTTTGTAGCTTGAGCAATCACAAGGTCCAAAGCTTCTAGGAGATCTTTTGTGCAATGATAAGGCCAAGAGGAGATGATAGCAAGCATGGTAATGGTTCCCAAAGCTCTCATCCATCAAATATGCCTCCCTAGCATCTCAATTCATCATTTTTGATCAAAGCAAGTCAAAGGGTTTGAGGTTGGTTCCCCAGAGAAACCCTAATTCATCTGTGCACCATAATGCCTTGCTCCTGAAGCAGCCTCAGCCCATGATCAAATACAATCAAGGGAAGTTATTTAACTCTTCATTTCATGCATATTTGAACTTATTTGAGTGTCCTCAATCATAAATTCATCAAGATATGAGGCATGGACTTGAGAAGTTGATCAGTCAATTCATCTGACTATTTTGAAATGCACTGAGACCTAACTTTTTATGTGTTGGTCAAATGGATATGGTTCCAAAAGCAAAAATGTTCTTAAGGATAGTATGAACAACTTTTATGTTCATCAAAAATTTATTTAAAGCTTGGACGGCCATCTGTCATTCCAATACATTATAGGTCATTTTGACTAAAACCCTAATTTTGGGTCAACTTCCCAAGGACATAATTCATTCATTTTTTATGATTTTGAGGTGGGATAAAATGCATTGGAAAGCTTAAGATGTCTAATTCAAATGTCATGTTGAACAAAATTTCAAAATCTTAAAGGAAATACATGTGATAATGCAAGACATTATAGGTCCTTTTTAACCAAATGCATTGAAAGTCATAAAAGTCCAACTTCAAGTGCCCATAACTTCTTCATCAAAAATCCAAATGATGCAAAATTTGAGTCCACTTTGATTTCTTTGAAAAGATATACAACTTTGATGTTGGAGGTTTTTTCATTTGAGACTTGCACCATCAAAACAGAAGGGCTTAAACATTGGCCAAATTTAGAAACCTTGCATTGACATGTTTTGCACATCACACTTTAAACTCAAATTTCATAAATTTCCACACTCCAAATGGATTTTTGTCCAACATAACAATTGTTCCTTACATCAATACCTTTCCAACCATTACCCAGATGCCCGTGTTTGGATTTTCTAAATAGTATTTTCGAAGAGGTGAATGTTTAGGTCCAATTGTGGGATTCATGTTGAAATCTTGTTGCACAAGCCAATTCAGAGCAAATTACACGTCCAAACCTTTGGAATTTGAGTTCAGCTTGCAATTGGCATTGTTTTTGGGCCTTGTGCACGATCATGCAGGCCCATACAAGTGGTATCCAAATTCATGCACACAGATCATTTCATCATTCCCTTGCCTTTCCCTCTATGAATAGAGACCCAATGTCATTCAAAATGGACACCTGATTCAACCTGAATTGCTGCAGAAATCAAAACTCAACCTCTCACCAAAGAAGCAATTTCATTTTCTTAAAATTTTTCAGATCCAAAATTCAACTTCATCTGGTTGAATTCTTGGATCTTAAGCTTCTAAACCTTCATCAGTCATCTCACTAATCTTCTGTTTTAGCAAAGCAAGCAAGGACTCGAGTTCAAGTTACCAGAATTCAAGCTTACTCTTCAACTGGTATATTCTTCGAATCTCATCATCCATTGACCTATTTGCTTGGATCTTGTGTTGGTTGAAGTCCTCTCAATAGAGGTATCATAATTATGCATTCAATTTTTGAAATCCATTGAGTTCATGATGAACACCAGATATTTCAACCTCTGATTTCTCACACCATGGAGATCTAGAGTGAAAATGGATGGTACAGGGATGATGTATATCATCCCAGCTTTCTAAAGATGTGTAGATCGTGCATTTTCATTAAGGTTTGGATCTCTGCAATTTTCGCCGGAAAATCCTAACAAGTGTACATTTGGAGTCTGTTCCGGAAAGTTATTAGGCTTTATTGTCAATGAAAGAGGTATTGAGGTTGATCCTGCAAAGGTCAAAGCAGTTCAAGAAATGCCTGCGCCCAAAACTGAGAAGCAAGTCCGAGGTTTTCTTGGCCGCTTGAATTATACTTCCATATTCATATCCCACATGACTGCCACATGTGCGCCTATATTCAAGCTCCTCCGGAAAGATCAGTCCCATGATTGGACCGAGGATTGCCAGAAAGCTTTCGACAGTATTAAAGAGTATCTGTCTGAACCTCTGATCCTGTCTCCGCCTGTGGAAGGAAGACCTTTGATCATGTATCTAACTGTTCTTGAAGACTCGATGGGTTGTGTCCTTGGTCAGTAAGACGAATCAGGGAAGAAGGAGTATGCTATTTACTACCTAAGCAAGAAGTTCACTGATTGTGAGTCTCGATACTCGATGCTTGAGAAGACATGTTGTGCTTTGGCTTGGGCTGCTAAGCGCTTACGCCAGTATATGTTGAATCATACTACCTGGTTGATATCCAGAATGGATCCAATCAAGTACATCTTCGAGAAGCCTTCTTTAACAGGGAGGATTGCTCGTTGGCAGATGTTGTTATCTGAGTATGATATTGAGTATCGAGCTCAGGAGGCTATTAAAGGTAGTATCTTGGCTGACCACTTGGCACATCAGCCGATTGAGGATTATCAGTCAGTTCAGTATGACTTCCCAGATGAGGAGATTTTGTATTTGAAGATGAAAGATTGTGATGAGCCTACACTCGATGAAGGACCAGAGCCTGGTTCCAGATGGAGTATGGTGTTTGATGGCGCCGTAAATCAATATGGAAATGGTATTGGGGCAGTGATTATTACTCCTCAGGGCACACATTGTCCTTTTACAACAAGGCTAACTTTCAAATGCACGAATAATATGGCTGAGTATGAGGCATGTATTATGGGATTGGAGGAATGCATTGATCTAAGGATCAAGCATCTTGATGTATATGGTGATTCGGCCCTCGTTGTTAATCAGGTTAAGGGTGAATGGGAAACGAATCAGCCTGGCCTCATTCCATATAGAGATTATGCGAGGAGGATTTCAACGTTCTTTACTAAGGTTGACTTCCATCATATTCCTCAAGATGAGAACCGGATGGCAGACGCTCTTGCTACACTTGCTTCAATGATTGTGGTAAAACTTTGGAATGAAGTCCCCAATATCACTGTGATGCGCTTGGACAGACCAGCTCATGTATTTGCAGTAGAAGAAGTGAAAGATGATAAGCCATGGTATTACGACATCAAGTGTTTCCTTCAGAACCAGGTCTACCCGCCAGGGGCATCTGTGAAAGATAGGAAGACTTTGAGGAGATTGTCGGGTAGTTTCTACCTCAATGGCGAAGTGCTTTATAAGAGGAATTTTGACATGGTTCTGCTCAGATGCGTGGATAGACACGAAGCAGACCTGTTGATGACTGAGGTCCATGAGGGTTCATTTGGTACTCATTCCAATGGACATGCCATGGCTAGAAAGATATTGAGAGCAGGCTACTATTGGCTGACAATGGAGTCTGACTGCTGCAAATATGTAAAGAAATGCCACAAGTGTCAGATTTACGCGGATAAGATTCATGTTCCTCCGACACTTCTGAATGTGATTTCATCACCATGGCCTTTCTCTATGTGGGGAATTGACATGATTGGCATGATAGAGCCGAAAGCGTCCAACGGGCACAGATTCATTCTTGTAGCAATTGATTACTTCACCAAATGGGTTGAAGCGGCGTCATATGAAAATGTGACCAGGCAGGTGGTAGTGAAGTTTATCAAGAATCAGCTTATATGTCGCTATGGTGTGCCAGATAAGATCATTACTGATAATGGATCTAACTTGAACAACAAAATGATGAAAGAGTTGTGTAGTGAGTTCAAGATTGCGCATCATAATTCTTCTCCTTACAGACCCAAGATGAATGGGGCTGTTGAAGCTGCTAATAAGAATATCAAGAAGATTATCCAAAAGATGGTTGTAACGTATAAGGATTGGCATGAGATGTTGCTGTTTGCTTTACATGGATATCATACGTCTGTCCGCACTTCAACAGGGGAAACTCCTTTCTCTCTTGTTTATGGCATGGAGGCTGTACTCCCAGTAGAGGTGGAGATCCCATCAATGAGAGTCTTGATGGAGGCCAAGTTGACTGATGCTGAATGGGTTCAGAGTCGTTATGACCAATTGAATCTGATAAAAGAGAAGAGATTGACTGCCATGTGCCATGGTCGGTTGTATCAGCAGAGAATAAAGAAAGCTTTTGATAAGAAGGTCAAGCCTCGTGTGTTCCGAGAAGGTGACCTTGTGCTCAAGAAAGTCTTGTCTTTCGCGCCCGATTCCAGGGGCAAGTGGACTCCAAACTATGAAGGTCCATATGTTGTTAAGAGAGCCTTTTCAGGAGGTGCTTTGATACTTACAACTATGGATGGGGAGGATTTCACTCGTCCTGTGAATTCAGATGCAGTCAAGAAATACTTCGCCTAAAATAAAAACAGAATAGCTCGCTAAGTTGAAAACCCGAAAGGGCGGCTTAGGCAAAAATGAGCGTCTCGGTGGATTGAAAACCCGAAAGGGCGGTCCAGGAAAAAGTTAGAGACATGAAAAAAATGAATATGTATATCCCGCTAGATTGAGTACCTCATCCTGGGGAAATCTAGGCAAAAATTAGGGATTTGGCAAGTAACTGCATCCTGACAAGACTTTGTTCTACAGCTGCCATCCGTCAGCGATTCTTGCTCATTCGTCATCAACCGAAGCTTCGAATACATTAAATTCAGAATTGGTGGAGAAATGGTCATTATGTTCAATGTAGCCCTTTTCCAATATATATCACCAATTTCAAATTTGTAAAGATCTATGGAGTCTTGCCATTTGCAAACTACCATTCCATCAAATAAATTTGAGCCTTTTATCTAATTATTTGCCCTCTTATTTGTTTCTATTCAACAAATGTTTTGGCATGCTTTTAATGGAGAAAATATCATTGTTTTGAAAAAACGATTTTTTTATAACTTGTTTTTAAACAAAGTGAACATTCACAATGATGAAAAGGATACTTAGGAGATCCTCAGTGCTCTCCCAAGGATGGTATGATCTCCAACAGGGTAAGACAGTTGTTCATATTCCTAGCATGATTGTATCTTCTTCCTCCTGAGCCTTTTTGTGGTTTATCCTATTGAGTGGTATGCTTGTTGAGATATTCACCACTCTCCCCTTCGGTGGGGTAGCAACCTTTCCTCCTCAGCAGACGTGATCTCCTTGGTGGGTACTGCACTTGGTGGTTGATCCCCGGAGTCCCTTTATCCCCTGGATAGATTCCCTAGTGGAGTTGCTTATATGGCAGATTTTATCTGTGCAATGAACTCCTTTCCCCAGCCGGATTGACTGATGATTCATCCCCTACGGAGGTCTTTGCTTCCTGGTATCTTTGATTCCCGGCAGATTGGATCCTCTTTGGTGATTTTGGCTTTCTCTCTTGAGATGTAGTACCGGATGTTTGCGTGTTGATTCCTGTGAAGCTTGTTTGTGTTAGAAATGTCTGTTTGTCAGCATTCATCATACATTAACCACGCATGTGTGCATATAATTTTCCAACATTCGGATGTTCATATTGCATTTTTTGCCATATATCTTTTGTTTGTTATCCTCTGCTAGTTGGTAATACATTTCCCAAGCAGATGTTGGTGTCTGATCCCTCAATATAGAGACAGCCCATTAAGCAGAAAGTGTTTATCTTTCCTTCCGCATTCCCCACTGAGTTATATCCTCGTGGATGACGGTTATTTTTGCTCCCTCCCAACACATATATTGGGATGGGTTTCCCTATTGAGTTATATCCTCACTAGGACGAGTCTTGATTCAGTTTGCCTCTTTGGCTTGACCCTAAATTGGCCTCTTGTGACTGTTTCCTGTACTTCCCCGTGGTATGAATGAATAATTGCTTAGCAATCAGTAATCATTCATCTTACCCCGACGGAGTCTGTGATTTTCTACCCTTATAACGGTAGTTGTCCCCTGTTTTCTCCCCTTTGCTGAGTTAACCTTTTTGTTCATCATAATCGATGACGGTTACTCTTCCGTGGTTTTCTACCCAGTATCCGGTAGATGTAATCCCCTCCGTGACGGTTATCATTATCCAATATTCGGTGGTGATATTCCCTCATTCTTTTGGATAATTGCTCTGATTAGGAAATTTATCCCCAGCAAGCCCTCTCTCATTTACCGATTGTCGATAATGTTTGTTGCTCCCCTTTGATTGGTCATCATTATATACCTAATTTCAGTATCCCGATGCCTTTCTCTCTCGGTTGATTTATCCTTTATTAACCCAGTAACCGGTTGTGGATAATCTTCCATGCGAGTGTATTATCTACGTTCTGACGGTAATAGATAATATATCTCATACGCTCTTTGGTCGAAGCCTTTTGTTCTTCCCCAGTTGAGTAAGGTTCGTATCCCTGTTTTGGAGTCGAATGTCCATCCCATAATCGAGTTTGCTTTTTTCCCTCTTTTTTTTTGGATGATGAGTGTTTTGGGAATATTTCCCCAATTCACGCTTTGGTTGGTCACCTATTATATGCCCAGTAACCGGCATCCCTGGTGTTCCTTCCTTCTGCTCCCTATTATGACTTTTTATCCCCTGTGGAGTCAGATTTTCCTGAGTTGAAATATACCTTTTAGGTCTTCCTCAGATGATTTGGTTGACCGATATCTCTCACCCTTATACCGGTCTTAGATATTCATTCTTCCTGAGCATGTTGCTCTCTCACCCTTATACGGGTGATCAGATCACACGTCTCTTTGAGCTTATTACCCAGTAACCGGTAATACCTCACCCCGTTGCTTCCCCCAGGAGAGTCCTTTTCGGATATCCCCAGTGAAGTCCCTTAGTGGATTATCCCCATCCTGGGTCCGAAATTTTATCCGAAGTATCCATTGTGGATAATTTTGTTGTGTTGGCATATTCCCCAACACATGTACCTTCGAGTCATCTCGAGTCTTTCCATTGGATTTATTCCCTTTGGAATTCTGTTCCCCAAGCTTTGAGTTGTGACCTGCTCACGCGCTTTCACCCTTTACTCCCCCGGAGTCTCTGTCTCCCTAGTGAGTGTATTACTCCTTTGGATTTCTTTTTAGTTTCTCCGGATTTCTTTTTTCTTTTTATTGATATATACCCCCACTGAGTGTTACCATTTGCATTGCATACATCTGCATCATGAGGTCTCTTAGGGACCAAAATTCGTCTCTTTGTTATTATTTAAGCCCATTCTACCCCGTCGAGATGAAGACTTTAACCTTCACTTCTCCGGTTAGAATGACCTTAAATAGGGGCATCTGTAAGACCCCAATTTGTTCCCTAAGATCCCTCATGGCATCATAACATTGCATTTGCATTGCCTCAAGGATCATTAGCATCTTGGTTCCCTTTGCCTTTGGGTGGGACCTATTGAGAGTGGTTTGAGATCACCAAACATGCTTGAATTGTATATCATGGCTTTTCTCATTTTTGTTTACTAACCAAAAGCACAAAAGTATGTCACTAACATCTTTTGTTTTGTAGCTTGAGCAATCACAAGGTCCAAAGCTTCTAGGAGATCTTTTGTGCAATGATAAGGCCAAGAGGAGATGATAGCAAGCATGGTAATGGTTCCCAAAGCTCTCATCCATCAAATATGCCTCCCTAGCATCTCAATTCATCATTTTTGATCAAAGCAAGTCAAAGGGTTTGAGGTTGGTTCCCCAGAGAAACCCTAATTCATCTGTGCACCATAATGCCTTACTCCTGAAGCAACCTCAGCCCATGATCAAATACAATCAAGGGAAGTTCTTTAACTCTTCATTTCATGCATATTTGAACTTATTTGAGTGTCCTCAATCATAAATTCATCAAGATATGAGGCATGGACTTGAGAAGTTGATCAGTCAATTCATCTGACTATTTTGAAATGCACTGAGACCTAACTTTTTATGTGTTGGTCAAATGGAGATGGTTCCAAAAGAAAAAATGTTCTTAAGGACAGTATGAACAACTTTTATGTTCATCAAAAATTTATTTGAAGCTTGGACGGCCATCTGTCATTCCAATACATTATAGGTCATTTTGACTAAAACCCTAATTTTGGGTCAACTTCCCAAGGACATAATTCATTCATTTTTTATGATTTTGAGGTGGGATAAAATTCATTGGAAAGCTTAAGATGTCTACTTCAAATGTCATGTTGAACAAAATTTCAAAATCTCAAAGGAAATACATGTGATAATGCAAGACATTATAGGTCCTTTTTAACCAAATGCATTGAAAGTCATAAAAGTCCAACTTCAAGTGCCCATAACTTCTTCATCAAAAATCCAAATGATGCACAATTTGAGTCCATTTTGATTACTTTGAAAAGATATACAACTTTGATGTTGGAGGTTTTTTCATTTGAGACTTGCACCATCAAAACAGAAGAGCTTGAACATTGGCCAAATTTAGAAACCTTGCATTGACATGTTTTGCACATCACACTTTAAACTCAAATTTCATAAATTTCCACACTCCAAATGGATTTTTGTCCAACATAACAATTGTTCCTTACATCAATACCTTTCCAACCATTACCCAGATGCCCGTGTTTGGATTTTCTAAATAGTATTTTCGAAGAGGTGAATGTTTAGGTCCAATTGTGGGATTCATGTTGAAATTTTGTTGCACAAGCCAATTCAGAGCAAATTACACGTCCAAACCTTTGGAATTTGAGTTCAGCTTGCAATTGGCATTGTTTTTGGGCCTTGTGCACGATCATGCAGGCCCATGCAAGTGGTATCCAAATTCATGCACACAGATCATTTCATCATTCCCTTGCCTTTCCCTCTATGAATAGAGACCCAATGTCATTCAAAATGGACACCTGATTCAACCTGAATTGCTGCAGAAATCAAAACTCAACCTCTCACCAAAGAAGCAATTTCATTTTCTTAAAATTTTTCAGATCCAAAATTCAACTTCATCTGGTTGAATTCTTGGATCTTAAGCTTCTAAACCTTCATCAGTCATCTCACTGATCTTCTGTTTTAGCAAAGCAAGCAAGGACTCGAGTTCAAGTTACCAGAATTCAAGCTTACTCTTCAACTGGTATATTCTTCGAATCTCATCATCCATTGACCTATTTGCTTGGATCTTGTGTTGGTTGAAGTCCTCTCAATAGAGGTATCATAATTATGCATTCAATTTTTGAAATCCATTGAGTTCATGATGAACACCAGATTTTTCAACCTCTGATTTCTCACACCATGGAGATCTAGAGTGAAAATGGATGGTACAGGGATGATGTACATCATCCCAGCTTTCTAAAGATGTGTAGATCGTGCATTTTCATTAAGGTTTGGATCTCTGCAATTTTCGTCGGAAAATCCTAACAAGTGTACATTTGGAGTCTGTTCCGGCAAGTTATTAGGCTTTATTGTCAATGAAAGAGGTATTGAGGTTGATCCTGCAAAGGTCAAAGCAATTCAAGAAATGCCTGCGCCCAAAACTGAGAAGCAAGTCCGAGGTTTTCTTGGCCGCTTGAATTATATTTCCAGATTCATATCCCACATGACTGCCACATGTGCGCCTATATTCAAGCTCCTCCGGAAAGATCAGTCCCATGATTGGACCGAGGATTGCCAGAAAGCTTTCGACAGTATTAAAGAGTATTTGTCTGAACCTCTGATCCTGTCTCCGCCTGTGGAAGGAAGACCTTTGATCATGTATCTAACTGTTCTTGAAGACTCGATGGGTTGTGTCCTTGGTCAGCAAGACGAATCAGGGAAGAAGGAGTATGCTATTTACTACCTAAGCAAGAAGTTCACTGATTGTGAGTCTCGATACTCGATGCTTGAGAAGACATGTTGTGCTTTGGCTTGGGCTGCTAAGCGCTTACGCCAGTATATGTTGAATCATACTACCTGGTTGATATCCAGAATGGATCCAATCAAGTACATCTTCGAGAAACCTTCTTTAACAGGGAGGATTGCTCATTGGCAGATGTTGTTATCTGAGTATGATATTGAGTATCGAGCTCAGAAGGCTATTAAAGGTAGTATCTTGGCTGACCACTTGGCACATCAGCCGATTGAGGATTATCAGTCAGTTCAGTATGACTTCCCAGATGAGGAGATTTTGTATTTGAAGATGAAAGATTGTGATGAGCCTACACTCGATGAAGGACCAGAGCCTGGTTCCAGATGGAGTATGGTGTTTGATGGCGCTGTAAATCAATATGGAAATGGTATTGGGGCAGTGATTATTACTCCTCAGGGCACACATATTCCTTTTACAGCAAGGCTAACTTTCAAATGCACGAATAATATGGCTGAGTATGAGGCATGTATTATGGGATTGGAGGAATGCATTGATCTAAGGATCAAGCATCTTGATGTATATGGTGATTCGGCCCTCGTTGTTAATCAGGTTAAGGGTGAATGGGAAACGAATCAGCCTGGCCTCATTCCATATAGAGATTATGCGAGGAGGATTTCAACGTTCTTTACTAAGGTTGACTTCCATCATATTCCTCAAGATGAGAACCGGATGGCAGACGCTCTTGCTACACTTGCTTCAATAGAGACCCTATGTCATTCAAAATGGACACCTGATTCAACCTGAATTGCTGCAGAAATCAAAACTCAACCTCTCACCAAAGAAGCAATTTCATTTTCTTAAAATTTTTCAGATCCAAAATTCAACTTCATCTGGTTGAATTCTTGGATCTTAAGCTTTTAAACCTTGATCAGTCATCTCACTGATCTTCTGTATTAGCAAAGCTTACTCTTCAACCGGTATTTTCTTCGAATCTCATCATCCATTGACCTATTTGCTTGTATCTTGTGTTGGTTGAAGTCCTCTCAATAGAGGTATCATAATTATGCATTCAATTTTTGAAATCCATTGAGTTCATGATGAACACTAGATTTTTCAACCTCTGATTTCTCACACCATGGAGATCTAGAGTGAAAATGGATGGTACAGGGATGATGTACATCATCTCAGCTTTCTAAAGATGTGTAGATCGTGCATTTTCATTAAGGTTTGGATCTCTTCAATTTTCGCCGGAAAATCCAAGCTCACCGGAGAAGATGGTGGCTCCGGTGGCTTCATCATTGCCAGATCAATCCCTAGCCGTGTGATCCCTTTTCCAGATCTAATCTGGACCTTCCATTGTTATGACTTTTTATATTGCCTCGTGTGTCTCAGTTGACTAAGGCATAGGATACACGCGCGCTGAGAGCCCTTGGATTTGCCAAGTCATTTAATGAAATGAATCCAACGCGTGTGCTTTTTTCTATTTTCTGATTTAATCCATTTTATTTTCTTAATTCCATTTTATTTCAAAAATCAATATCTTCTTCATTTTTAATCCAAAAATTATGGGACCAATTGCATTAGTTTCCAAATAATTTCTAGTTTCTATTTCTGATTTTTAATATTTTTTTTTATTTTGTCATTTGATATTTTTTGTGAATTTTCTCTTTTCTGGTTATTTTTAATTCATTTTAAATAGTTTTTGATATTCAAAAAATACAAAAATATTTTCCTAACCTATTTGAATGATGATGGATCTATGAAAAATATTCTCATCAATTTTTAAATTGATTTGTGATTTATTTGAGATTATAGTTCAATTAGGTTATTTTTATTCATTTTTAATTTATTAAAAATAGTTTCTGACTTTTAAAAATGCTGAAATTTTTTGTCAAACTTTGTTTGACCTTTTTGAACTTGGGATAAATTACTTGGACCTTCTAAGGTTGATTTGAAGTAATTTTGAAGTTTGACCTTTCCATTTATTTTTAATTCAAGTTTAATTAAATATTAGAAAATGCCAAAAATATTTTATTCATTTCTTGATTTCCAATCTTCATCTCACTTCTGTTTTTGATTGTTTGACCTTGACTTTCAATGTTATTGGTCAACATATGAGGATTGGTACATGTCATTTCATTTAATGCACTTTAATTTTGCCATTTCCATTTCTCTTATCCATCTCCTTCTTCTTCTCCTTCTTATTTTCTTTTTGATCAATGAGTTGAAGGTTGATAAGTTAGCATTGGTTAGGGAGACTTAATCTTCCTTGACTCAAATCTAATTCATCTTGATCAATTGATCAAGTGAATGGCTTTGCATTAAGGATAGGTTGTTTTCTAAATCATGCAAAAGGCTTAAACCAATACAAGATCAATTCTCATTTTCTTTTTGGCATGGCAAGTTGTTGGGACTTGGTTCACTAATCAAGACTCCTAACTTGTGTTTGTTGCCTATATTATTATTGACCGGCCTCAGATAGTTGTGACTTCTACATAAGTCCAATTACGATTGCTTAACATAGCGCTAAATTTGCCTTATGGCACACTAACTACTAACACTAACCACTAACAATTAACATTTACCATTTGCTCTTCACTTTTATGCAATTTACTATTCTTGCACATATTATCCATTTGCTTTTCTCTTTGCTCACTTGAGTACATGTTTATGTTAATTCCATTTGCCTTTTGCTCACTTGAGCACATAATTGTGTATATATTATCATGCTTGTGTTTTGTTTGATTGTTGTGGACCAAATGCAAAGAAATGGACTTAGTTTCTAGGACTTTCCCTATGCAAAGAAATGGAGAATTGGACTTAGATTCTAGGACTTTCCTTATGCAAAACTGGAGTAAATGGACCTTAATGATGAAGATGGATTAGAAGGACCAAATCTCTAAATTCACTCTTGTCCATTCTTGTTTTACTTCTTGGAACTTTTGATGTGTGTGCTTTGTGTGCTAGGGAATTCTTTGAGCTTAAGTTGGAGGACCGCTGACATGTTCATCCAAAGTGAAAGACACAAGACATATTGGGGATCTCTTAAGAGACTTGTTTGATTGCTTATGCTTTGTGGTTGCTTATTCCAAAGGATGGGAGCTACTTGGATCATCAATATGATCTCAAGAGATGGACTCCATTGTGGTTTTATTTCTTTATCCCTCACCTTTTTGTTTTACTTAGGACTTAGCCCTTCTTCTTCTTCTCTCCACTCTAACCCAAGCCAAAGCTCTTTGTGCAAACATTTAACTATTGTTTTCAAACATTAGAAACCTAAGCCTTATGCTTTTGATTTTCAAACTTTCTTTTCATAACACTTATTTTGAATTGAACTTTTAAGTCAACTTTGACCATTTTTGTATATACTTCTAATTGGTAAATATAACCCATTCAAATTTCTTTTTGTGGTTCCAATGGCCACTTTCTTAATCAAATACTTTTTTCATAACCTTTAGCTATTAGGTTTGAGTTATCCTTGTGGTAGATGTAATACTCACCTATATCCTTAGTGATGGACAATGAGTCTTCCATGCTTATTATAGGGTTAACCCCTCACTAGCATGTTGAAGTTATCCTCACATGGTGGATTTGTGGTTTGGTTGAGTTTTCTCCTTTTGATAACAAAAGACTTAAGGCTTTTGGACCAATCAATTCACCAACTCATTTTGAGATTTTTACCCCGAACTACGAGGTTTTGATCCTAATCTTTTTTAATATGGTACGTAGGCAATGGGTTTATCCATCCAAACACACAAAAATGTAAATAACTTGTACATTCTCTTCTCATCTCTTCAATCCTGTTTGCACAAACGAAATTTTTCACAAAGACAACAACCTTACAACAAGTATGAAAAGGGCTCCCTAGGAGTACCTAGGATGTTTTGGGTGCCTAACACCTTCCCATTGCATAACCAACCCCCTTACCCAAATCTTTGTTTCTTTTACTAGTTTTTGTTAAAACTTTTAGGTTTTTGTTCGCTTTCTAACCATTCCTTTGGATAAATAGAAGTGTGGTGGTGACTCGACTTCTATGATTTACCTTGGATTTAGTCAATATCTCTAATGGTAACGAATACCCTGCTACAGCCGCCCTTTCGGGTTTTCAACTTAGCGAGCTATTCTGTTTTTATTTTTTTAGGCGAAGTATTTCTTGACTGCATCTGAATTCACAGGACGGGCGAAATCCTCCCCATCCATAGTTGTAAGTATCAAAGCATCGCCTGAAAAGGCTCTCTTGACAACGTATGGACCTTCATAGTTTCGAGTTCACTTGCCCCAAGAATCGGGCGTGAAAGACAAGACTTTCTTGAGCACAAGATCACCCTCTCGGAACACACGAGGCTTGACCTTCTTATCAAAGGCTTTCTTCATCCTTTGTTGATATAACTGACCATGGCACATGGCAGACAATCTCTTCTCTTCTATCAAATTCAGCTGGTCATAACGACTATGAACCCATTCAGCATCAGTCAACTTGGCTTCCATCAAGACTCTCATTGATGGGATCTACACCTCTACTGGGAGCACAACCTCCATGCCATAAACAAGAGAAAAAGGGGTTGCCCCTGTTGAAGTGCGGACAGACGTACGATATCCATGCAAAGCAAATGGCAACATCTCATGCCAATCTTTGTACGTAACAACCAACTTTTGGATAATCTTCTTGATATTCTTATTAGCAACTTCAACAGCCCCATTCATCTTGGGTCTGGAAGGAGAAGAATTATGATGTGCAATCTTGAACTTGCTACATAACTCTTTCATCATCTTGTTGTTCAAGTTAGATCCATTATCAGTAATGATCTTATCTGGCACACCATAACGACATATGAGTTGATTCTTGATAAACTTCACGATCACCTGCCTGGTCACGTTTGCATATGATGCCGCTTCAACCCACTTGGTGAAGTAATCAATTGCTATGAGAATAAATCTGTGACCGTTGGACGCTTTCGGCTCTATCATGCCAATCATGTCAATTCCCCACATAGAGAAAGGCCATGGTGATGAAATCACATTCAGAAGTGTCGGGGGAACATGAATCTTATCCGCATAAATCTGACACTTATGGCATTTCTTCACATATTTGCAGCAGTTAGACTCCATTGTCCACCAATAGTAGCATGCTCTCAACATCTTTCTGGCCATGTCATGTCCATTGGAATGAGTACCAAATGAACCCTCATGGACCTCAGTCATTAACAGGTCTGCTTCATGTCTATCCACGCATCTGAGCAAAACCATATCAAAATTCCTCTTGTAAAGCACATCGTCGTTGAGGTAGAAACTGCCTGACAATCTCCTCAAAGTCTTTCTATCTTTCACAGATGCCCCAGGCGGGTAAGTCTGTCTCTGAAGAAAGCACTTAATATCATAATACCATAGCTTATCATCTTGCACCTCCTCTACTGCAAATACATGAGTTGGTCTGTCCAAACGCATCACACTGATATTGGGAACTTCATTCCAAAATTTAACCACAATCATCAACGCAGGTGTAGCAAGAGCATCTGCCATCCAATTCTCATCTCGAGGAATATGATGGAAGTCAACCTCAGTGAAGAACGTTGAAATCCTCCTCGCATAATCTCTATATGGGATGAGGCTAGGCTGATTCGTTTCCCGTTCACCCTTAATCTGATTAACAACGAGGGCCGAATCACCATAAACATCAAGATGCTTGATCCTAAGATCAATACATTCTTCCAATCCCATAATACAAGCTTCGTACTCAGCCATACTATTCGTGCATTTGAAAGTTAGCCTTGCCGTAAAAGGAAAATGTATGCCCTGAGGAGTAATAATCACTGCCCCAATACCATTTCCATATTGATTTACGGTGCCATCAAACACCATACTCCATCTGGAACCAGGTTCTGGCCTTTCATCGAGCGTAGGCTCATCGCAATCTTTCATCTTCAAATACGGAATCTCCTCATCTGGGAAGTCATACTGAACTGACTGATAATCCTCAATTGGTTGATGTGCCAAGTGGTCAGCCAAGATACTACCTTTAATAGCCTTCTGAGCTCGATACTCGATATCATACTCAGACAACAACATCTGCCAATGGACAATCCTCCCAGTTAAAGCAGGCTTCTCAAAGATATACTTGATTGGATCCATTTTAGATATCAACCAAATCGTATGATTCAACATATACTGGCGTAAGCGCTTAGCAGCCCAAGCCAAAGCACAGTATGTCTTCTCAAGCATTGAGTATCGAGACTCACAATCAGTGAACTTCTTACTCGGGTAGTAGATAGCATACTCTTTCTTTCCTGATTCGTCTTGCTGACCAAGAACACAACCCATCGAGTCTTCAAGAACTGTCAGATACATAATGAATGGTCTTCCTTCCACAGGCGGAGACAGAATCGGAGGCTCAGACAAATACTCTTTAATACTGTCAAAGGCCTTTTGGAAATCCTCGGTCCAGTCATGAGACTGATCTTTCTGGAGGAGCTTGAATATTGGCGCACATGTGGCAGTCATGTGGGATATAAATCTTGAAATATAATTCAAGCGAACAAGAAAACCTCGGACTTGCTTTTCAGTTTTGGGCGCAGGCATCTCCTGTATTGCTTTGACCTTTGCAGGATCAACCTCAATACCTCTCTCACTGACAATAAAGCCTAATAACTTGCCGGAACGGACTCCAAATGTACACTTGTTCGGATTCATACGAAGTTTATACTTCCTCAAACGCTGAAAAAGTTTCAACAAGTGCTTTACATGTTCAACTTCCGTTCTTGACTTCGCAATCATATCATCAACATATACCTCGATCTCCTTGTGCATCATATCATGAAACAAGGTTGTCATAGCTCGTTGATACGTGGCTCCGGCGTTCTTCAAACCGAAGGGCATCACTCGATAACAGAATGTTCCCTAAGGTGTGATGAATGTTGTCTTCTCCATATCCTCGGGTGCCATTTTGATCTGATTATATCCGGAAAATCCATCCATAAATGAGAAGACATTGAATTTAGCTGTATTGTCTACCAACATATCAATATGTGGTAGAGGGAAATCATATTTCGGACTAGCTTTATTCAAGTCTCTATAGTCCACACAAATTCAGACTTTTCCATCTTTCTTAGGCACGGGCACAATATTGGCCACCCATTGAGGATATGTAGAAGTCATCAGAAACCCCACATCAATTTTCTTCTGAACTTCCTCTTTGATCTTCACTGCCATATCAGGATGAGTTCTTTTGAGCTTCTGCTTCACAGGCACGCACTCAGGCTTCAAAGGCAGGAAATGTTGTACGATATCAATATCCAGACCAGGCATGTCTTGATATGACCAGGAAAAGACGTCGACGTATTCTCGTAGCAACTCAATCAACCCCTTCTTAACAGATTCTTCCAGGAGTGCCCCAATCTTCACTTCTCGCACACAATCTCCAGACCCCAAGTTGACTGTTTCCAGATTCTCAAGATGCGGCTGAATGATCTTCTCTTCATGCTCAAGTAGACGGGTAATCTCGTCAGGAATCTCTTCAACATCATCTTCTTCCGCCTCAAATACAGGGAATTCAAATTTGGGAGATGGTGTTGGACCATTATGTTCAATGGGTTTGATCAACCTGCATAATGATTTTGGATATAAAAGATTTTAGAATTCAAACAAGGCAAATCATTATGCAGATGAAAAGATTGATTTTATTCTTATTTTTAGGGTTTTATGTGATCACCAATTTCATGCAAAAAAGCAAAAGTGAAAATAATTGGAAAAACAAACATTTAACATGAATTTATTGAATGAAAATATCATTGTATTTATGCGCCGACAATGTCATCACTTCTCCTTTTGGCATGGGAGAAGGGTTTTCAAACACAATGAACATTACTTTGACTTATGGATAACTGTCGGAATATCAACAGCGACCCAATTATTGCAGATCCCTCCAGGGATGATGAAATTGCCAGAATCCTCTTCATCTTCTTCCAGAATGGCAGAAACCTCTTCGTCTTGACCGGTGTGGATGAATCCACCACTCTTGAACAACCCTTTCTTGTTGAAGACCCCATAAGAATAGCCTATGCTAGCCCGGGATTTGTTGTCTTCCAACTTAATCATTTGCTCCAATCCAGCAGTTGCACCATGCTCAATGGCCAACTTCGCATCTTTATAGGAACCAAATGAAGAAGTTCCCTTCTCAACAGGTTCAGCAATAGATAAAGCTTGGAACGGTGTTCCAACTTCATCCTCAGCATCTATGTAAGAGAAGGAAGACAAATGGCTAATCAGGAGAGCCTTTTCTCCCCCTACCACCACCGGCTTCTTATTCTTCACAAACTTCAGTTTCTGGTGTAGGGTGGATGTCACGGTGCCCGCCTCGTGAATCCATGGTCTGCCTAAGAGACGGCTATACGATGGGTGAATGTCCATAACCTGGAAGGTAATCTGGAAATCACTTGGTCCGATTTTGACTGGGAGATCAACCTCTCCAATCACAGTTTTGCGAGACCCATCGAAAGCCTTCACAACTACTCCACTCTGCCTCATGGGAGGCCCCTGATATGATAACTTTGCAAGAGTGGATTTTGGCAATACATTCAATGATGACCCAGTGCCCACCAGCAAATTGGACATGTCATCATCTTTGCAGCTCATAGATATGTGTAATGCCAGGTTGTGGTCTCTTCCCTCCTCGGGGAGATCAGCATCACAAAAACTTAAATTGTTACAAACGGTGATGTTTGCAACAATACTGTCGAATTGTTCAATTGTGACATCGTGATCCACATACGCCACATCCAACACCTTCTGCAGAGCTTCTCGGTGTGGTTCTGAATTCATCAGCAAGGATAATACAGAGATTTTGGATGGCGTTTGTAGAAGCTGATCTACAATGTTGTACTCACTTCTCTTGATGAGCCTCAGCATCTCATCACAGTCTTCTTTCGTATTGCCACTCAGGCCAACAGAGACAGGAGTTCTCAACGTAGAGGTAGGTTTAGCAACAAGTGCCGGATTCAGAGCATTCACAACATTCCTAATCGGGCGTTCAGCATAATCAGCATTATCATTCCTTCGAGCATCAGCTTGCGGCTTTGGCGGAGCCGAGAAAACATGATCGTTGCGGGTTAAGCCGCTGACGTCGGCAATATTAACAACAGATGAAGAGGGCAGGGGCACCTCTTTCCCATTCTCCAATGCTACGGCATTGTAACGATAAGGGACCGCCTTCTCAGAAGAATATGGTATAGGGTCGGTTGGCTTAATGGTCAAAGCAGGGGAAACCCTCTGCTTGCTAGCATCATACTTGATGATAACAGGCTCGGTGATTCGGAATACTGGAGAAATTACGTTGACTTCATCAGCATCTTCGTCAACATTTCTGTTTTGAAGGATCTCAATGACTCCTTCATCCAGTATTTCTTGAACATCTTTACGCACCTGGCGACAACCTCTTTGATTAACAGAACAGACTCGACATCTATCGTGGTCGTGCTCGTAATGACTATAATCACACAGCAAACGATGCATCTCGACCAGAGATTGTCGAATATGACTGACATATTTGACTTTGTACTTGCCAGGGAAGCCCTGGACCATGTTGACAGATTTCCCATGCTCGGGCAATGGGTTCTTCTTCACGTTAGGACCTACTTCCTCGAAACACAGATTACCACACCTTACAAGGTCTTGAACCTTGGTCTTCAAAGGGTAGCAATTCTCCACGTCGTGTCCGGGAGCACCGGAATGATAAACACAATGTAATTCGGGCTTATACCACCACTGGGGGTTAGTAGGTATAGTCGGTGGATCTCGTGGTGTAATCAATTTCCTCTATATCAAAGAGGGATATAATTCTGCATACATCATCGGGATAGGATCGAAGGTGACCCTTTTCCTCTCGTAACTTGTGCTGGTTTGATTACTGTTTCGAGGCTGGTAGGCCTGCTGTTGAGGACGGTGTTGTTGTTGTTGATATTGTTGATGTTGTTGTTGTTGATATTGCTGAGGTTGTTGTTGATTGTCTCTGAAGACAGGTGTTATATGAGCCACCTGGTGCTGGTTACCGGCGGGACGCACAGTCTTCCTCCTCATAGAGGGTCTTCTAGGTTTCACATGGGAGGTCACAGCATGTGCCTCACCATCTTTCTTCTTTGCAAACGCCCCATATCGTTTGGCAGAAGAGCCTTCTTCTCTGGTCAGGCACCCTTCCCTGACCCCTTCTTCTAGACGCATCCCCATATTCACCATCTTGGTGAAGTCAGAAGGAGCGCTAGCAATCATCTGCTCATAGTAAAAAGAACTCAAGGTATTCAAAAAGATCTTGGTCATCTCTTTCTCTTCTAGCGGGGGCACGATCTGTGCTGCCACCTCTCGCCACCTCTGAGCGTATTCTTTTAATGTTTCCTTATCCTTCTGGGACATGACCCTCAATTGATCCCTATCGGGAGCCATATCCATATTGTATTTGTATTGCTTGACAAAGGCCTCGCCAAGGTCATTGAAGGATCGGATGTTCGCACTGTCCAAGCCCATATACCAACGTAGGGCAGCACCGGACAAACTGTCCTGAAAGTAGTGGATGAGCAATTGGTCATTGTCGGTCTGAGTCGACATTTTCCTGGAATGCATGACCAGGTGGCTGAGAGGGCAAGTATTTCCCTTGTATTTTTCAAAGTCATGGACCTTGAATTTTACAGGGATCTTCACATTAGGGACCAAGCAGAGTTCGGCAGCAGACTTGCCGAAAAGATCCTTTCCTCGAAGGGTTTTCAATTCCTTGCGGAGCTCAAGAAATTGATCGTTCATAGTGTCCATCTTCTCATAGACATCTGGGCCCTCAGACGGCTCAGAATGATAGATGGTGTCGTCTACTCTGGGCATAGTTTGCACGACAGGAGGAGGAACAGCAAGGATCAGGCTAGATGCCGGCAGAGAAGCAAAAGTGGGTGCAGGACCCTCAGGCATGAAATTAGGGGGCATCCCCCACGGGAATCCGGCTGGCATGGCCATTGGAGCAAAGTGTGTGCTAGCCACAGGCACAGTTGAGGAGACGATCTCAGAGATGATTATCCTTTGGGGAGGAGTTGAAGGTGTCGGAGAAGACTGGCATTGGGCAGCCATGAATGACTCCATCAGGGCAGTCAATCTGGCCACTTCCTCCTTCAGCCCGCAGTTCTCTTGTTTCAAATGATCCATCAGTCATGAAATGTTGGCTCGGGTGTAGTACCGGTGAGTCAGCTTGTCTTTAAAATAAATGAAGAACATAGAGTTAGACCATAGAACAAGAAGCCTGGAGCAAAACCTGCTTATGCACATGATGCATGCAATGCTTGTGCATATGATTTGTTTTTATTTATCAGAGGAACTTTTAGAGTTCTATTTGCAAATATTGGAAATATTAAACATTTATCACATATGGAAATATCTCATCAATAATATTTGGAAAATATTTTTACACCAAAGAAGTACAGTTTTGGTAACCAAATACAATACAAGAGAGAAGGAAAATGAACATCCTATAGAACCCTAGAAACAATCATCCAAAGCTTTGGACACAGGAAGATAAGATGCACGAAGCCTCTTCACCTCCTCCTCATAGGTTGCCTCCATATCTGCCTTCTCTTTGGCAAGTTGATCGTACTTCCTTTTCCAAAACTTGGAAGACTGAGGAAGTAGAGAAGTCCATGCATCATCAGGATCATCAATAACCTGATGCTCAAGGAACTCTATCAAAGCATCCTTCTCCTTGATCTGCTGAAGCAACTCCTCTCGTTCACGGATCCAAGCACGTGAACGGTCTTCGTCTCTCAACTCCTCTACTCCTTGGTCAGGGAGGGTTGAAGGCCCAGCCACAACCAAAGGTGTAGGTCTTGGATACTCGTAAGGCATGAGGTATTCGGAAGCTCTCCTCCTAACCCAAGAAGTATAAGGCTCCAAAGCGATACAGTTCTTCAGACCTAGCTCTTTCCTTCCTTTCCTATGGATCTTGCGCCAAGCGCGGACCATCCTGCCCTTCAAGCCTTGGGGATCTTTACCCTCCTGAAAGAACACACCCTCTAACAGAATGTTATTGGGTTTATCCTTTAGGGGGAACCCAAGCTGACGACGTGCCAAAATAGGGTTGTAGTTAATCCCACCACATGTACCAAGAAGAGGTACATTAGAGAATTCACCACAAGAGTCGATAACCTGCACACCATCATACACACGGCTGTACCAAAAGATATCATCATTGGTGAGAGACATGAGTCTCGTGGACCACAGTAGACATCCTTTGTTTTCCTTGAAGGCGACCGTCTGTGGCAAGTGCAAAATAAATCACTTGTGCAACAGAGGCAAACAGCACACAATGGTACCACCACCCTTTGCATTCCTCATATGCAAAGAAAAGTAAGTGTCACCCAACAAAGTCGGAACGGGATTAAGAGTAGAGAAAATCCTAATAGCATTCACATCCACAAACTTGTCGATGTTGGGGAATAACACTAGCCCATAGATGAGAAGTACAAATATGGCCTCAAAGGCGTCCTCACTCATGGTCTTCCCATACATAGTAGCTTGAGTGATGAGGAACTCAGAAGGGAGACCTTGAATTCCACCTTTGGTAGTCATATGAGCACCAACCAGAGATTCATCTATATGTAACATATCAGCTATCTCTTGAGAAGTAGGAACACTCTCCAAGCCACTGAACGGTATCTGGTTTAGAATAGGTATACCCACAAGGTAGGCATACTCCTCAAGCGTGGGCAGAAGCTGAAAATCTGGAAATGTGAAGCAACGGTACAAGGGATCATAAAACTGCACCAATACACTTATCAATCCTTCGTCCACTTGAGTAGTCAGAATAGATAAAAGCTTCCCAAAACGAGCCTTGAAACCCAAGGTATCTAATACATAGGATGTCAAATTCCTTAGCTCTTTCAAGTCGGGTTGTCTGAAACTATACTTCTTCGTATTCCTTCTTTGTCTTTCCATGTCTGAAAATTTGCAAATAGACCTCTTAAGTTCCTTGAAAATTTTCTTATTATTGATGATATGGATGCAAATGGGTGCATGAATGCATGAATGCAACAATCACACTCAAGGATCAAGCAAAGCACGCCAAACAAAGGTCATGGGATGGATCATGTCATCCTTAATATCAATCATCCATTTTGGTGGATTATGGTTTACACCTTATCAACACCCAAGTTCCATTGATATTAAGGACACATGAACGGATCAACCATGAATCAAGGGTTTGTTGCAAGTCACGAGCATGGAGTCTCGGTTAAGAACCACCCAAAGGGAGTGTACTAAGGTTTAAACGTGCCAAACAAGTTCTACAAGAGGTTCCCATAGTCATCATCCCATCTTTCGGATATTATCGGATAAACGACTACTCGTATTCCAAAAATATTCTCAAGAGAGACTCTTATGAGTGTAGTATCGCGTAACAATCGTATCAAATCTTACACTTGAACGACTTTCACACTACATCCTAAGAAAAGGCCAAGATGGGCTTGGTAAACTAAGGTCCTTGGCTTCTAAGGTCTATATTGGAAAGAGTAATGTTTAACCACAACTACTTGTGTGACATTATTGATCCCAACATGACCTCCACCAAGTGAATGGACTTGCAAGTCAACTTGCTAAGGAATAACTCCACACAAGTCAACAGGACTATGCCACTCTCCTATCCTAAGTGCACTCGAGTTCGGGTATAAAACTCATCTCACAAAGATCACCAAGCATACAAGCAATTGATATTCAAGCAATTCAATCATTACATACAATACAGTAATCCCAAATTGCACAAAAATATGTCACAAAATAATATACAATACAATACAACAAATATGAAAAGTAGGCAAAACCCACTAGGAAAATGTCCCCAGCAGAGTCGCCACTTTTCTGTAGCGGGGTATTCGTTACCATTAGAGATATTGACTAAATCCAAGGTAAACCATACAAGTCGAGACGCCACCGCACTTCTATTTATCCAAAGGAATGGTTAGAAAGCGAACAAAAACCTAAAAGTTTTATCGAATCAAAAACTAGTAAAAATGTCAGAGATCTGGGTAAGGGGGTTGGTTATGCAATGGGAAGGTTTTAAGCACCCAAAACATCCTAGGTACTCCTAGGGAGCCCTTTTCACATTTGTTGTAAGGTTGGTATTTTGTGAAAATTTGTTTGTGCAAATATGATTGAAGAGATGAGAAGAGAATATACAAGTTTATTTACATTTTGTGTTTGGATGGATAAACCCATTGCCTACGTACCATCTTAAAAAGATTAGGATCAAAACCTCGTAGTTCGGGGTAAAAATCTCAAAATGAGTTGGTGAATTGATTTGGTCCAAAAGCCTTAAGGTCTTTTGTTATCCAAGGGAGAAAACTCAACCTAAAACCACAAATCCACCATGTGAGGATAGCTTCAACATGCTAGTGAGGGGTTAACCCTATAATAAGCATGGAAGACTCAATCTCCATCACTAAGGATATAGGTGAGTATTACATCTACCTCAAGGATAACTCAAGCCTAATAGCTTATGAAAAATTTGATTAAGGAAGTGGCCATTGAAACCACAAAAAAAACATTTGAATGGGTTATATTTACCAATGAAAAGTATTTACAAAATATGGTCAAAGTTGACTTAGAAGTTCAATTCAAAATAAGTGTTATGAAAAGAAAGTTTGAAAATCAAAAGCATAAGGCTTAAGTTTCTAATGTTTGAAAAGAAGTGTTAAATGTTTGCACAAAAGTTTTGGCTTGGGTTAGAGTGGAGGGAAGAAGAAGAATGGCTAAAGTCTTAATCATACAAGAGATAAGGGATAAGAAACAAGACCACAAATGGAGTTCCTCTCTTGAGATCATTTTGATGATCCAAGTAGCTTCCATCCTTTGGAATATGCAAGCATAATAATAGTAAACTCAAGCAACAATCAAACAAGCCTCTTAAGAGATCCTTAATGTATCTTGTGTCTTTCACTTTGGATGAATATGGCAATGGTTCTTCAATTTGAGCTCTCATAGAATTCCCTAGCACAAAAGCACACACATCAAAAGTTCCATGAAATAAATCAAGAATGGACAAGAGTGAGTTTAGAGGTTTGGTCCTTCTAATCCATCTTCAACATTGAGGTCTTTTTACTCCAATTTGCATAGGGAATGTCCTAGAAACTAAGTCCATTTGTCCATTTCTTTGCATTTAGTCCACAACAATCAAATCAAAACACAAGCACAATAATATATACACAATTATGTGCTCAAGTGAGCAAAAGGCAGATTGCATTAACATAAACATGTGCTCAAGTGAGCAAAGGGGGAAAAGCAAATGAATAATATGTACAAGAATAGTAAATTGCATAAATGTAAAGAGCAAGAATTAAATGTCAATGGTTAATGGTTAGTGTTAGTAGTTAGTGTGCTATAAGGCAAATTTAGCGCTATGTTAAGCAATCGTAATTGGACTTATGTAGAAGTCACAACTATCTGAGGCCGGTCAATAACAATGTAGGCAACAACACAAGTTAGAGGTCTTGATTAGTGAATCAAACTCCAACAACTTGCCATGCCAAAAAGAAAATGAGAAATGATCTTGTATTGGTTTAAGTCCTTTGCATGATTTAGAAAGCAATCTATCCTTAATGCAAAGCCATTCACTTGATCATTTGATCAAGATGAATTAGATTTGAATCAAGGAAGATTAAACCTCCCTAATCAATGCTAACCATCAACCTCTAACTCATTGATCAAAAGAAAGAAAAGAAGAAGAAGAAGAAGAAGAATTAGAAATCAAGAATTAAAGTGCATTAAATGAAATGGAATGTATCAATCAATAAATGTTGACCAAAGATAGGGAAGATCAAGGTCAAACAATAGAAAACAGAAGCAAGATGAAGATTGGAAGTCAAGAAATAAACAAAATATTTTTGGCATTTTTAATTTTTAAAATAAAGCTTGAATTAAAATATTAAAGAAAGGTCAAACTTCAAACTCACTTCAAATCAACTTTGAAAAGTCCAAGTGAATTATCCCAAGTTCAACAAGGTCAAACAAAGTTTGACAAAAAAATTCAGCATTTTTAAAAATCAGAAACTATTTTTAATCAATTAAAAATGAATAAAAATAACCTAATTGAACTAAAATCTCAAATAAATCTCAAATCAATTAATAAATTGATGAGAATATTTTTCATAGATCTATCATCATTCAAAGAGGTTGAGAAAATATTTTTGTATTTTTTGAATATCAAAAACTATTTAAAATAAATTAAAAATAACCAGAAAAGAGAAAATTACTAAAAAATAGCAAATGATAAAATAAAAAATGTTAAAAATCATTTTTAGAAACTAAAAATTAAAAGAGAAATAATGCAATTGGTCCCATAATTTTTGGACCAATAATAAAAGAGATATGAATTTTAGAAAATGAAATGGAATTAAAAAATGGAATGGAAAATAAAATCAGAATTAAAATAAGTGGAAAAGCGAGAGCCCTTGGATCTGAGCTCATTAATTGAGCTGGCAGATCCAAGCATCCAGAAGCGTGCGTCCAATGTGTTACCAAGTCAATGCAACCACACGCGGTACATAAAAAAGTCATAAGGTTGGACTGCTGAGATTAGATCTGGAAATGGAAAGGGACGGTCCAGATCTGATCTGGAGACCAGACGGTGGCCAGCGCCACCGTCTTCTCTGGCAGGCTCCGATGAAGATCAAAAATCACAGAGATTCAAACGTGTATCAAAATGCACGATCCAGACACCATTCGAAAGGTGAAGTGATGTACATCAGTCATATGCCACTCAATTCCACTCTAGATTCCTATTAAGAGAGAAATCAGAGATGGAAATTTGGTGGTGTTCAACTGAACTTGCTCGATTTCAACAATTAAGAACACAATAATGATGCCTCTATATAGAGGACTTCAGACAACACAAGATCAAGGCAAATGGAGCAATGTACGATGAGATTCGAAGCAAAATTCAGCTGAGTAAAACCTTTAGATTATGAAGAATTGAGTCACTCTCTTTGATTCCTTTTGCAAACAGAAGCTTCAATGGATCAAGGTGAAGAGGTCTAGGAACTTTAGATCTTAAAATTCAACCAACGCAATTGAATTTCAGATCTGAAATTTTTAGAGAAAAATGAAGTTTGTTCCTTTGGTATGGGTGGGGATTCAATTCAGCAGGGATTTAGGCGCCATTAGGTTGAAGAATTGAAGAGCATAAAACTTGTATTTATAGCCAAAACCATCTGAAATGCAATGAACAAAGTGTGCATGGGAGAAGAGGGCCTCCATGCATGGGCCTGTACAGGCGCATGGAGGGCCCAATTCTGATTGGAATGGATTGCTATACATCACCAAATGAGAAATGGACATGCAGATTAAATGTTAACAACTCATGCAATGTGTTTGAAATGAATTTCACAAAATGCACTTAATTCTTCATGTCTTCGAAAATGATGCTTCCAAACTCCAAATGCAACCTTATGAGTAATGGTTAGAAAGCTTGTTGCATAAGGAACAAATGCTATGTTGATCGAAAATCCAATTGGGCCTTGGAAATTAATGAAATTTGAGCTTGAAGTGTAGGGTGCAAAACATGCATATGTGAAGTTTCCAAATTTGGCCAATGTTCAAGTCCCTCTGTCTCAACGATGCAAGCTCAAATAATAAAATCTTCAACAAGAAAGTTGTAGATATTTTCAAGACAATCAATTTGGACTTAAAGTTTGCATCATTTGGATTTTTGATGAAGAAGTTATGGGCACTTGAAGTTGGACTTTTTCACATTTCAATGCATTTGGCCCAAAGTGACCTATAATGTTTTGCATTATCACATGTATTTATTTTGAGATTTTGAAATTTTTCTCAACATAAAATTTGAAGTAGACACAATAAGCTTTCCAATGCATTAAGGCTCACCTCAAAACCATGAAAAATGAATGAGTTATGTTTTTGGGAAGTTGACCCAAAATTAGGGCTTCAGTCAAAATGACCTATAATGTCTTGGATTGGATGATGACCTTCCAAGCTTCAAATAAAACTTTGATGAACATGAAAGTTGTTGCTATTGTCCTTAAGAACATTTTTTTCTCTTGGGGTAATCTCCATTTAACCAACACATAAAAAGTTAAGTCTCAGTGTATTTCAAAATAGTCAGATGAATTGACTGATCAACTTCTTAAGTCCACAACTCATATCTTGATGAATTTTTGATTGAGGACACTCAAATAAGTTCAAATATGCATGAAATAATGAATTAAAGAACTTACCTTGATTGTATTTGACCATGGTTGAGGTTGCTTCATGAGCAAGGCATTGTTGATGACCAGATGAATTGGGGTTTCCTTGGGAAACAAACCTCAAACCCCTTGACTTGATTTGCTCAAAATGATGAATTGAGATACTTGGGAGGCATATTTGATGGATGAGAGCTTTGGGAACCATTACCATGCTTGCTTTCACCTTCTCTTGACCATATCATTGCACAAAGGATCTCCTAGAAGCTTTTGACCTTGTGACTGCTCAAGCTACAAATAAGAAATGTTAGTGACATATTTTTATGCTTTTGGTTAGTAAATAAAATGAGAAAATCAATGATATACAATTCAAGCATGCTTTGTGATCTCAAACCACTCACAAGGGATCCCATCCAAAGGCAAAGGGAACCAAGATGCTTATGATCCTTGAGGCTATGCAAATGCCATGTTATGATGCCATAAGGGATCTTAGACCCACAATTAGGGTCTTACAGTCCCCTCCCTTCTTTCTTTTCAATATCTTCATATTATCTTAATAAAACTAATTAAGTTATAAAATAGGGATGTAACTCAGATGGTAGAGCGTGCGCTTAGCATGCGAGAGGTACGAGGATTGACACCCCGCATCTCCATAATTAAGTAATATGAGGAAAAAAACTCTCAAATATATGTTTAGTTGAAAATTATTGTTTTGAGAGAAAATTTATAAATAAATATTTAAATAATTCTGAGAATTTTTCTTAACTTAATAAAGAGATTACTAGTTTTCTTAACTTAAGAAGGAGATCACTAATTTTGATACTTGTAAAAAGAATATTATTATTTATTGTCTCAAATGATTTGTCTCTTTAAAATATCAAGGCATATTTTTACTATTATATCTTTATTTAACATATTTCATTTCAAATAAAAATTTCATTAACTATAATTTTTAAGGAAATTATATCATTTTAATTAACATAATTGATCAATATCTTGAAAATGTTGCAAAATTAAAAGAGGACATTTATGATGGCTGTGAGAGAGTATGACTTAATATTTTACTAATTGGAACACTCTAATTTTCAATTATTAATTATCCAACAATTAGATATTATTCTTAGTCAAATTATCCAAATCCGGTTACATATTATTCTTTATCGCCCATCAATTATCCATCTTGTAAATGAGATAGAGAGGTCCAATAGCATAAGATGTGGGAGAAAGCTCACCACATCATTCTAATTGTCTGAGGATGACTTGTCACGCCGCAAAAAAAAAATACAAAATCGCCACCAAACTTTTTTTTATTGCAAAGGAAAGGAAAAATATTGATAAAACCTTAAAAGAAAAAGAAGACGGTCGTCACAGCCAAATTTGAGTTTGGACTTGCATCTCTCCATTCTATGTTAGTGAGTGCGTCTCCTTTCAAAGTTGACGGAGTTCGATCAAATGGACCTTCCCCAACGGTATCAATAAGGAGTATCAAGATACATCTTAGTTCAGGAACCTCTGGAATCATGCTTATTTGATGTAATTGTCAGATATATGTAGATTTGGAATAAGAAGATTCAATTATGAAATTTAGGAGGAATTAATTATAGATTCTCACTGACGGTGCCAATGTTCAATGGTGGAATAACCATAGAGAGGTATGTTATAGTATGGTCTATGATACCTGCAGCTCCGATGTGGAGAAAGGGATGGATTTGCAAGGTTAGCACAACAACACTCAAGTTATTTATGGGAAACCTTAAGGTGAATAAATATCTTGAGAAAATGATTCTCAAACCTGCTTTGGCGCTAAAGAGGAGTATTTATAAGGAGAGAATAATTGGTCCTTCATAATCTTCTTATTGGGCTTTGGTCTGGCCCGAAATAGCTTCTATTTTAAAGTAGTTTTATGACAGCCTCCAATTGATGGATGTACAAAGGGCAATACTAATACTTCATCAGTCAGTGCTTTCTTAGCATGTGGATGTATTTTCAGAACATGGATGTTTATTTCCTAGGCTTCTTTTCTAGGAAGTTGAACATTTATACATCCTTTCAAGCAGAATTGTTTGGAGCAACCACAAATATTATTATGAATAAGAATCAGTTCAACCTGTGGCATGAAAGTGATTCAATTCTAATTTTACTAGCCTTTAGATATAATTTATTGGTTCCTTCAAAATTAAGAACATATGGCATAATTGTAAAACTACAGTGAAAAATATTAAATTTTTCGTCACTCATATCTTTTATGGAGGGAAACCAATGATATGATATCGTAGCAAACATTGGTCTTTCTTTCAATAATTCTACTTATTGGAATGATTTGTGTTCTTATTTGAAATATTTGTTCTGAACAAACTTAGTTCGCCATGTTATATGTTTGTTTTTTCATTTTGTGACGGCTCGGTTACTTCCCTCCCCTTCTTGTTTGGTCCCTTCCCTTCTTTCTTTTTAATACCTTCATATTAGCTTAATAAAACTAATTGAGTTATAAAATGGGGATGTAGCTCATATAGTAGAGCATTTGCTTAGCACGGGAGAGTTACGAGGATCGATACCCTGCATCTCCACAGTTAAGTAATATGAGGAAAAAACTCTCAAATATATGTTTAATTGAAAATTATTATTTTGAGAGAATATTTATAAATACATATTTAAGGAGATCACTAATTTTGATATTCTTTAAAAGAGTAATATTCAAATTTTTATTTATTGTCTCAAATTATTTGTCTCTTTAAAATATCAATGCATCTTTTTACTATTATATCCTTATTTAACATATTTCATTTCAAATAAAAATTCCATTAACTATAATTTTTAAGGAAATTATATAATTTTAATTAACATAACTATAATTTTTGGAGAGGTTGATAGATCTATATTCAAGGACATGAACGCTTGATGGCATTCCTAGATGCGGGTGCACTCATCTACATTATTACATCACACTTATCGAGGTTCGCTTTTATTGCCCTCTTGATGAGGTAGAAAATTTGGAACTTCCCGACTCTCACCCTAAAGGTGCACTTCTCAGGATTTAACCTCATATTATATTGTCAGGATCTCAGGAAGACACGGGCGAGATACTGGTTATGCAGTCCTTCTTCATTTGACATAACAATCATATTCTTCATATAAACTTCTAAGGTTTAACCCATCTCTTCCTTAAATACTTTATTCATCATCATATGGTATGTGGCCCCTACGTTTTTCAGTCTGAAGGGCATGACATTGTATTGATATTTTACTTGTTCGGTCATGAGCATGGTTTTCCCTCTATCTGGCTCATACATCGAGATTTGATTATAGCCGAAATATGCGTTCATGAAGGACAAAAGCTTGTATCATGCGGATTTGTCCACCAATTTGTCTATGTTTGGAAGTGGGTACGAATCTTTGGGAAATTCCTTATTTAGGTCAGTATAGTCAACACATATTTTTCATTTCCCATAATTTTTATTGACCAATACTACATTAGACAATTATTTGGTATATTTAAGTTCATAATGGAATTAGCGTCCAACAACCGTTGTACCATTTTGGCAGTTGCTTATGCCTTCTTAGTGATTGTCGCCATCATCTTTATGACACATAATGGGCACCTAGATTCGTTTTCATATGGTTGCGTGCTACTCTGGAATATACACCGGGAATCTTATCGGGAGAAACGAAAAAAAGGTCAGCATTAGCTATTAAACAGTTCACTAACCATTTTATGACTACGACATGTAGGTTAGATCCTATTAGTAGATTTCTCAAAGGATTATCCTCAAACCGGATGGCCTCGAAGTTGTTAGTCGGGGTTGGTCTCATATTTTTAGTTTTGACTCTAGTCGGCGATTCCAATTCCCTGTAGCGAGGATGCTCTTCATCATGCACATCAAGGTCAGCTATGCTCGTTGTCAAATTGTTTTAATTGAAGTTTTTTCCTTAGATGATGAAGGCTATAGTAGACCTCTTCAAGGAGCAATTTAATTTTTCCAATCCTTCCAATTTCCAATAAAACAATCACATAATGAAAGACAAACTTAGCCCTAATATGAAAGATGATCTTAATTCCCCTTTTACCATTAATAATGTTTATAAGGCTATGAACCAACTAAGAGCCATGGCAGCCCCTCGCCAAGATGGTATACCAACCCATTTCTACCAAAGTTTTTGATATATTATTGGGAATGGTATTTCATACATTATCCTTAATATCCTTAAATAAGATGGGGACCCAATAATTTTCAACTAAACTTATATCACATTAATTCCTAAGAAGAACAACCTCTTTACCCTTTATGAATACGTACCTAGATTCTTGTATAATGTGATAATGAAAATTATCACCTGGACTATTGCAAATATAATTAAAAAGATTTTTCCCTGTGTCATTTCAGAAATCCAAAATGCTTTTATTGAGAAGAGGCTTATTATAGACGTCATTATTATTGCCTATGAGATTTTCAGCCATTTCAAGAAAACATCTAATAGCAAACAAGAGTATGTGGGAATCAAAATGGATATGGTAAAGACTTATCACATATTGGAATGAGAGGTGATATCAAACACTCTTGCATCTATGTGTTTTTATATTTGTCTCACTAATACTATTATGAAATGTATTATTATTACGTTTTTCCATATTGATCAATGGCTACCCTATAGAATATTTTATCCCTACTAGAGGAATTAGACAAGGGATCCCTTTTCCCCTTATCTTTTCATTATTTGTGCATATGTTTTTCAAATTTATTAATAGATTCTTTAAATAAATTTAAGATTAAGGAATACTTATATTTATAAAAGCTCCAAACATAACTCATATATCATTTGCAGATGATAGTTTAATATTTTATATAGCTGGAGAAAGTGAAGTAAAATCTCTTCTTAACGTCATGGAGACTTATCAAGATGGAAAAAGCCCTTTTAGGATGATACATGTTCCTCTCCACAAAACAAGAAACATAGATCATTATTTGGACGTGAAGCTAGCTGAAATATACCCAAACGCATCGCACGCTCGAAGATACAACAAAGTCACCATCGAACTTTATTAATTCCCGAAGCAAAGGGAAAACATCGATAAAACCCAGGGGAAGAGAAAAAGGATAAAGAAATCAGTTATGAAAAGGGAATGTATTAGCATCTCTTACATCCATTATACTCAACGGGAACCATTCTGATTATTCTAAGCTCATATGGGTGTTACTATCTAAAGATTACACATAAAAGAATAAGGGAAAAAGAATGGAATAGATGGAGTGCTCAGTGAGGATTAGGGCCTTCATGCCTACGTATCTTTATAGTACAATAAGGAATTCAGAGCTCCTTAGTTCATAGAACCAAAGGTGGGAAATTAAAGAAGAGTGACAAATGTATGGTTTGAACCCATAGGATAGGTAGGTATGAACCAATGAGAAAACTGGCATATTGGCCGAAAAATAAAAGGTAATGCCTATATCAGGCTGCAAAGTAAGTAAATAAGGTTCTTGGTTCAGAGGAAGGCATCAATTATTAACCCAAAAGTATGTATGAAGCTCAAAGAGATAGTGTATTTGGCTCAAAGAGAAAGTATATCACATGGGGTGAATGATTGATAGAAGATATTTGAATATAGGTAGTGACTAGTGAATAATAGAAAATGATTGGAAGGATAAAGGGAAAATAATTATTGTAGGAAGAACTGAAAATGTTGGTAAAAGTGAAGAAATGTATAATTTGGGATCAAAAGATAATGGTGTTGTTGGAATCCATAAAGGGAATGAAATTTGAACCACCGAGGAAATCGGGCATATTGGCCGAAAAAAAGAAGGAATGAAATGTTTGACATCAAGACAAACAACTCTTGGTACAAATGTGGACACTGGTTATTTGTCCTAAAAAGGAATATATGGAATCCCAAAGAAAAAATGGTATTTGGTTCCAAAGAAAGACAATATATCATTGAGATGAATGGTTATGATTGAAGATAGATGATGGATCGTGAAAGATATGGAGGGTGCCTTAAGGAAGAAGAAATAATTAGTATGGTGAAAGGAGAATCAATAACTAGGATGCTTACCGAGGGTTTAAATCCTTGTGCCTATGTATTCTCATCGTGCAATGAGAAAGTCAGAGCTCCGTAGTTTGTGGAACTAATGCAGAACAAGGACAACAAGGGATTTGATAAGGAAAGAGAGATTTGATAAAAAAAAAGTGATGAAGAGTGTAACTTGGCACCAAAATACAATGGTATCATATGAACCCATAAAGGTAAATGAACTTTTAACCAAAGAGTAAACAAGCATACAGGCCAGGAAACAAAGGAATTAAGTGTTTGGCATCAAGAAAAACATTTCTTGGTTCACAAGATGGGCACTGGTTAATTGCCCTAAAAGGATATGTATAGGTTCCAGAAGAAAATGATATTTGGTCCAAGGAAGCAGTATATCACTGCAGGAGAATAGACAATCTAAAACCAAAAGATAATGGTATAATGAATCCATGAAGGAATAAACTTTGAATCAAAGAGTAAATAAGCATATTGGCCAAAAAAGAAAGGAATAAAATGTTTGGCACCAAGATAAACAACTCTCAGTTCACATGATAAGCATTGATTATATACCCAAAAAAGTATTCATGGAATCCAAAGGGATATTAGTATTTGGTTCCAAGGAAGGAAATGCAACCTTGTTGAGGAATGGGAATGATAAATGTACAAGACTTAATAGTCATTTGATTTAAACCACATTAAAGCCTATGAATGAAGGAAAATACTTTGAATAGCTAGGGCATATTCCCTGTACGCAAAGGTACTCTAGACAAGGGTAGGAGAAACTATATATCATCATTCTTTGTTGCTTAAGGCTCATGGCATGTGATACTCATCACAACTGGCAACCTGTTGAAGAAGACTCTCCTTATTACTCCTTATGATGAAGTGTTGCTTTGAAGAAAAATACTTGACAATCATTTAATTCGCATTATACTAAAGTGTCATACACTAATTTTTAACCCTAAGATACCATATCTCATTTGCATCTTTTTCATACAAACAAGGTCCTATCTTGACCCTTCCCTTAACCATTCTTGGGTTTGCTTCTTGCAGGGATCACCTAGCACCTCTTTGTTTTACCTTTGTGTTTATTTGAATCATTGCTTATCTTACCACTAATCAAAATATCAAAAAATATGTCTTGTTTCTCTTAAGTTTATTGTGCAAGATAGGGCTTCTCAAGTCAAAATCATCCCAAAGTTTGTTGGCTTACTTCTCAAGAAAGGTCAAAGGTTCATGTGTTTATTTCTATGCCTTCTTCAACAAGTAACTTCAAGATTTGAGAAACTTAATTAATAATCCATCAAGGACACCTTAGCTTGAATCATAAGATCACCCATGTTCTTTGAAATGCAAGGAAAGTTCAAGTGCACAAGCTTGTTCCAAGGGGTTTGACCTAAAAGTCAACATTTTTGAAGTCAAAGTTTCAAGGATCACAACTCCTTCAATTCTCATCATTTTTGAATTCCCCTTTTTGCATATGAATCTTATCAACATCCTCTACAACTTATATTTACATGAGAAGATCCAATTATGCTTGGAGGATCATCAAAAGTTTGGATACATTATAGGTCATTTGTGGACTTGATGAAATTTGACCTATTTTCAAGTGACTTTTTGCCAACTTTCAAAGATCATGGCTTCTTCAATTTTCAACATATGAAGCTGATTATTTTTGAAAAATTCCATTAGTGATACCCTCTACAAGTTTTATTTAAGGACCAAGGTAAAATTATGCTTGGAAGGCCATGGAATTCATTGGGAGATTATAAATCATCTTCCGCCATGAAGCATTCAAATTTTTCTAAGTTATGGAACCAATATTTTATGCCAACTTCAACACACCATAACTTTGTGCTCAAACATCCAAATACGACCTTTCTTGGCTCATTGTAATCTTGGTCATGACGTTAATACATTGCAAAAAGAATGGGATCAAAAAGCCTCTTGAATAGGATGCCCCATTGATTTGAACATGGTAACTTGAAACTGAAGAAATCACCATTTCCCGAAATTTGATCATGACTAAACTCAATTCCAAGACAAATTAGAAAGTTTTTTGGTCCTAAACGTGTTTAATCAAACCTTCAGAAGTTAATTGACACTTAAAACACATCATTTGGCTGAGTTTTAAGGAGTTTCAAGTCACACTTTTCACACACTTGGATCAAATTCGTTTTGCACGAATTCAACATCATTCCACACGTATTTGGATCCAACTACATTGCATATAAATAGAGGAAGCTATTGCCTTCATTTGAAATCTTTGGAGAGCAAAGAAACCCCTGTTGCAACTTGAAATTTTTCCAGAAAATTCAACTATCGTGTTTTGAGTTTCAGCTTGTTTCAATCCAATTTCTTGATTCCATTAGCTCCATCAGCATCCTCTGAAACTTTTGCAACAATTCCCAAGCTTTGGGACCTTTTGAAGTGTTTTAACCAGATCGAGTTTCATCAACTTTTGATCACCATCTAGACAAGGTAGTTCTGAGCATCATTTAATTTCAAACAAGTTACCACAATGTAGTCATTCACTCTCTGATGCTTTCCCATAACTTATCTGGTGTTGATTGATCGTGTTCATCATTTAATTTAATTTTTCGTGGTTTACTTGTTTATGAAACTTATTTGAAATTCCCTTTGCTCATTTCACATAAATGAATTTAAGGCATGAGGTTGAATTCGGGATGAGAAGAGGATCACAACGATGGTGGTCTCGTGTCTTGAAGTCACCAAACGATGAAACTCCAGTGAGAGCTCACTGGAGAAGATGGCTGAAGTATTTCTCAGGTGATCTGAGTTTAGACCAGACACGTTGGCATTTTGAAATGTTTTGATTGGTTAAATTCAAACTGGATCATGTGTTCTGATTGCAGCGCGTCATCGTGTTTCTCATCATTTGAAGTGTTGGATATGTCACGTCAATTAATGAGGCGTGATCCAACGCTCCTGGTTTTTTCTGATTTTAATTCTTTTTCTTTTATTATTTTAAATTGTTTTTTCCTTTAAAAATTCGTAGTAATTTCATTTTTATCCAAAAAATCCCAAAATAATTTCTAAAATTCTCTTTTATTTTTCTTCATCTGATTTTTTTTCTCCATATTTTATTTCATTGAATTTTTCTATTTTTTTATGAATTTCATCTCTTCTCCTTTGTTTTAATTGGTTTTAAAATACTTTTCTGCATTTTTTAATTTTGAAAACTTTATTATATGTTTCTCATTTTATTTCCACCCTTCCATAATTTTCTTGGCCATTTATTTGGTGTTTTGAAGGACTTTGTGGATTTTCCATTTTATTTCCATTTTAAAAATCATTTAAAAATACCTTTTATACATTTGTATTCCATTTAATTTCATTTTTAATTTGTTTGACCTTGTGGATTTCTGTTAGCCTTGGATCATGATGATTTTGACTTCAAGTCTCATCAAACTCAATGGATCTTGGGTGTTGATAGGGTGAAAACCCTAATGCACCAAAGTGGATAATTGATTTTGATGATGACTTGATCAAATTTGTGATTCAATTTGGGTGTAACCTCTATTATCCCATTTCTTCTTCATCCCCTTCTTTTCCTTTTTATCAATTGGATGGATTTGTGTCCATCTTGTTCATGATGTGTGGATTGGCACTTGATGAAGTTTCATCATTTCAAATCTACCTTCTAAGTGATCATGTATCATTTAAGGTGCTTTGAGTTGATGCATAAGTTTGTCTTAAGTATCATGAAATATGGATTGAAGTAATGGACCATCCTCCTAGCCTTTGTGCTTGATCATCCCCTTTCATTTTATTTTCTTGTGGGGCATAGCTTTAGAAGGATGATTTACATATCATTTCTCTAGCACGTATTAACACAAACAATATTATTGATCGGCCTCAGATAGTTGTGATTTCTACAAAAGTCCAATTACGATTGCTTAACATAGCGTTAAATTTGTCCCAAAGGCAATGACATTTTTATAAGTGATATTGTAAGTCTCCTATTCCTTATGGTATTGTGTGAAAATTTTGCTCCTTTTCCATTTGTGAGAGCTAGTGGCATACTGTAGTGGGGTATTCGTTACCTTTAGATTTATTCACTAAATCAAAAGTAAATCATACAATTCGAGTCGCCACCGCACTTCTATTTATCCAAAGGAAAGGTTAGAAAGCGAACAAAAACCGAGAAGTTTTATCGAATCAAAAACTAATAAAAATGTCAGAGATCTGGGTAAGGGGGTTGGTTATGCAATGAGAAGGTTTTAAGCACCCAAAACATCCTAGGTACTCCTAGGGAGCCCTTTTCACAATTGTTGTAAGGTAGGTTGGTATTTGTGAAAATTATTTGTGCAAACATGATTGGGGAGATGAGAGAAGAATGTACAAATTATTTACAATTTTGTGTTTGAATGGATAAACCCATTGCCTATGTACCATCTTAAAAAGTTAGGATCAAAACCTCCTAGTTCGGGGTAAAAATCTCAAAACAAATTGGTGAATTGATTGGTCCAAAAGCCTTAAAGTCTTTTGTTATCCAAGGGAGAAAACTCAACCTAAAAACACAAATCCACCATGTGAGCAAAAGGCAAAAGCAAATGAATAATATGTACAAGAATATTAAATTTCATAAATGTAAAGTGCAAGAATTAAATGTTAATGGTCAATTGTTAGTGTTAGTGTGCCATAAGGAAATTTAGCGCTATGTTAAGCAATCGTAAGTGGACTAATGTAGTAGTCACACCTATCTGAGGCCGGTCAATAAAATATAGGCAACAACACAAGTTAGAGATCTTGATTAGTGAATCAAGCTCCTACAACTTGCCATGCCAAAAGAAGATGAGAAATGATCTTGTATTGATTTAGATTTTCTGCTTGATTAGGAAGCAACCTATCATTAATGCAAAGCCATTCACTTGATCCATGATCAAGATGAATTAGATTTGAATCAAGGAAGGTTAAACCTCCCATACATCAAGGCTAGCCACCAATCTTTAATTCATTGATCAAAAAGAAAAAAGATGAAGAAGGAGATGAATAAGAATGAACATTAATGGAAATTCAAATGAAGTAATCAACATACATCGACCAAAGATAGATGGAATCAAGGTCACACATTAGTAAACAGAAGCAAGATGAAGATTAGAAGTCAAGAAACAAATAAAATATTTTTGGTATTTTTGGAAATTAAAATAATACTTGAATTAAAATAAACAATTTAAGGTCGAACTTCAAATCCATTTCAAATTAACTTTGAAAAAGTCCAAATGGATCATCCTAAGTTCAACAAGGTCAAACAAAGTTTGACAAAAAAAATTCAGCATTTTTAGAAACCATAAACTATTTTTAATCAATTAAAAATGCATAAAAATGACCTAATTGAATTAAAATCTCAAATAAATCTCAAATCATATTAGTAAATTGATGAGAATATTTTTCATAGATCCATATCATTCAAAGAGGTTGAGAAAATATTTTTGTATTTTTTGAATATCAAAAACTATTTAAAATGAATTAAAAATAACCAGAAAAGAGAAAATTCATAAAAAATATGAAATGATAAAATAAAAAATATTAAAAATCATTTTTAGAAACTAGAAATTAAAAGAGAAATAATGCAATTGGTCTCACATTTTTTGGAATTAAAATGAATGACATATGATTTTTTTGAAATGAAATGGAATAAAAGAAATAAAAATCAGAAAATAGAAAATGAGGAAAAACCACACACGTTGGATTCAATTCATTAATTGACCTGGCAGATCAGACGGCTGTGGCATGCGCGCGCATCATGGACCTAGGTCAACTGAGCAACATAAACATTTAAATAAAGTCATAAGCTCCAAGAGCCCTGATTCAATCTGGGAATCATCATCAACGGCTTGGATCAAAACTGGCAAACGGACGGTGGTGTACACCACCGTCTTCTCCAGCGAGACCAGAGATTCCGGCCAAAGTTGCAGAGAAAAAACCTTCACCAAATAAGGCGATCTATACAGCAATGGAAAGTTGGGGTGATGTACATCACCCCTGTGCCATCTATTTTCACTCTAGATCTATATGGTAAGAGAAATCAGAGGTGGAAAATTATGGTGTTCATCTTGAACTTAGTGGAATTTCAAAATTAAAAGCACAGTTTAATTGCCTCTGATGAGAGGACTTCAGCCAACCCAATAAATGCAAGAAACAAGCTATAAACAATGAGTTTCAAAGAGGATAAGTTTGTGTAGCAACCTCTAAAATGTGGATCTGGAAGGCGCGAATTCTCTTAGCTATTGCTTGCAGTGTGATCTAGAGATGAAGATGAAGCAAGGTCAAGGAATTATGAGTCTGAAAATCAACCAATGTAGTTGAAATTCAGATCTGAAATTTTGAAAAGAAAGTGAGAATTCCTTTAGGTATGGCTATGGAGGGAGTTGTGCAGCATAACAGGCGCCTTCAGGTTATCAAATTATGAAGCCTAGCACTCTTATTTATAGCAAATGGAAGCTGCAAGCATGAGCAAAGTGTGTGCATGAATGAAGAGGGCCTCCATGCATGGGCCTATACAGGCGCATGGAGGGCCCAATTCCTATTGCAAATGAACACTGATATCACATTTAGGTGAAATGGACGTACAGAAATGATGCAATTAGCTTGTGCAATGAGTTTGAATTAAGTTTCCAAAAATGTACCAAAACCTTCTCCTCTTCGAAAATGCCTTCTCCAAAAATAGAACATGGCCTTATGGGTAATGGTTGGAAAGCTCTTGACATGAGGATCAATTGTTATGTTGAACAAAACTTCAATTGGAATTGGGAAATTGATGAAAATTGATCATAAAATGCAAGGTGCAAAACATGTGTATGTGAAAATTTCCAAAATGGGCCAACTTCAAGCCCTTCTGTTTCAATGATACAAGCTCCAAATGACCAAACCTTCAAAATCAAAGTGGTATATCTTTTCAAGACAATCAATTTGGACTCATATTTTGCATCATTTGGATTTTTGATGAGAAAGTTATGGGCACTTGAAGTTGGACTTTTTCACATTTCAATGCCTTTGGTCCAAAGTGACCTATAATGTTTTGCATTATCACATGTATTTATTTTAGGATTATGAAAACTTGTCCAACATTACAAATGAATTAGGCATCTTAAAATTTCCAATTCATTTGATCCCACCTCAAAATCATAAAAAATGATTAAGTTAAGTTCTTGAGAAGTTGACCCAAAATTAGGGTTTCAGTCAAAATGACCTATAATGTTTTGAAATGAATGATGACTTTCCGAGCTTCAAATAAATTTTTGATGAACATGAAATTTGTTCATATGGTTCTTAAGAACAGTTTTTATCTTGGGGTCATCTCCATTTGACAAACACATTAGAAGTTAGGTCTCAGTGTACTTCAAAATAGTCAGATGAATTGACTGATCAACTTCTCAAGTCCATGCCTCAAATCTTGATGAATTGATGATTGAGGACACTCAAATAAGCTCAAATATGCATGAAATTATGAATTAAAGAACTTACCTTAATTTTATTTGATCATGGGTTGAGGTTGCTGTTGGTGTAAGCCCTAGAGGCCAATACTTTTGGTACTTGTATCAAATTATTTATTAATAATAAAAGGCTTTTCTTTATTACGTTTGTTTAGTAAAGTCCCTGGAATAGATAGTCCGTTTAATGTATTAAGTATGACTTAATCATGAGAACACATTAAACATAAGGACACTATTCTTAAAGTATCCGTAGTCGAGCTTTAGTGTGAAGTGGGATAACATTAAAGCATTAAGACTATTATGTTTGTAGACTGATGATCACATCTCATGGATCATGGATAAAGAGTTCTCATGTCTTAAACATAGGTATGAATATTAGGAGTAATATTTATACCGGATTGACCCGCTATGAGAATACTATATAGAAAGTTATGCAAAGTGTCATAAGTTATTCTCATGGTGATAATGGTGTATACCACTCTTCGACCTGAAACCACTATGGATCCTAGGTGTAGAGTCGAGTGCTTTATTGCTGATCCAACGTTGTCCATAACTGGATAACCATAAAGACAGTTGATGGGTACTCCACAAAGCATGTTGAGGGACATGAGTGTCCTAGATGGAATTTGCCCATCCTGCGTAACAGGATAAATGTCTATGGCCCCAATATTGAACTGGACAAGGATGACATGGTCTATACCTTGTGTTCAATATAGACATAAGGGCAAAAGGGTAATTATACACATAAGTATTATCACAGAAGGTTCTGTCAGATCACATGACATTTTCGTGTCTTGGGTAGCAGTGATGTGTTGCTAGATACCGCTCACTGTTTATTATGTTAAATACATGATTTAATATAATTGCCAACGCCGCGAAAACCTACAGGGTCACACACAAAGGACAGATTGATGAGAGATGGAGTAACTAAGGAATACCGTAAGGTACGGTGCCCTTAAGTGAATTATAGGACATCGTAAGGTACGGTGTACTTGAGTAGAATACGAAATATGGTAAGGTACCATGGGCTTAAGTGATTTTGGGCATATTATAAGATATGGGCCAAAATACACTTAAGTGGGCTTTTTAGCTTGAAGCCCACACAAGTGGTTCTATAAATAGAACCCTTGTGCAGAAGCATTGTTGGCGGTTGCATTCTTTTCGTTTTCACTCTCTCTCTCTCTCTCTCACTCAAAGCCTTCATTCGTACCAGCTAGCACTGAGATTGAAGGAACCCGTTCGTGTGGACTGAGTAGAGACGTTGTCATCGTTCAACGTTCGTGATCGCTCCGTGGATCTGCATCAAAGGTTTTGATTGTCACAAGAGATCTGCACCAAAGGTTTCAGTCGTCACAAGAGGTAAATATTCTATCACTGATCATGACCATTCCTAAGGATCTCTAAAGGAGAAAATTTTAATTTCCGCTGCGTTTTGGACCGCAAATCTCCTTCAGTTGCTTCATGAGCAAGGCATAGTTAATGAACAGATGGATTAGGGTTTCCTTGGGAAACAAACCTCAAGCCCTTTGGTTTTCTTTGATCAAAATGATAAATTGAGATACTTGGGAGGCATATATGATGGATTAGGGCCTTGTGAACCATTTTCATACTTGCTTTCATCTTCACCTGGCCATATCAATGAGTATAGGGTCTTCTAGGAGCTTTGGGTCTTATGATTGCTCAAGCTACAAAACAAACAAAGTTAGTGACATATTTTTGTGCTTTTGGTTAATAAAAAAAGTAATAAAAGAAATAATATACAATTCAAGCATGTTTGGTGGTCTCAAACCAACTCACAAATGTTCCCACCCAAAGGTTAGGAGCCAAGATGTTATGATCCTTGAGGCAAGATGCAAATGCAATGTTATGATGCCATGAGGGATCTTAGGGTCAAAATTGGGGTCTTACACATGCTTATTGATCTTATCCAAGTTGGATCCCTTCTCATAAATTATGTATAGGTTCATAGTTTTATTCTTGTGAGTGGATAGTTAAGTGTTCTTCAAAAACGGACCAAAACATATTTTCTTCTTTCACTAATATTTACTAACATCTTATTATATTAACTTTATTTTAGTGTAATTTATTTCATCTTTTTCTTATTTCTGGTTATTTACTTTATTGCTTTTATTCTATCATCTCATATCACATTTGCTTTTTGTCTATGTGGACCTTTGTTTATGTTTATGCTATTTTTTCTTTGTCCATTTGGACTTTCATTTTCTTTTAAAAATACATTAATAAAGGAAAACCCCCTAAAATTAACTTGGTTATATTGATTAATGGACTTGTGGTTACTATCCTTGGCATATTTGTGGTGTTATAGACTTAGAATTAGGATCTTGACCTTTGCTTTGGGACTTGTGACTTGAGACTATGGAATCCATCTTATACCTTTGACTTTGGACTTCTCTGTGAAAACTTGGCTTGGTTACTTTGGTTTCATCTGACACATGAATTACTATTTGCTTATTCTGCTTGCTTAAGGCTTAACCCAAAGGAGGGAATTATTGTTTGACTTATGTCACAAAGCTTGCTATCTCCTGGTTAGATCTTTCTTCTTTATGTTTTACTTTACTACTTTAGGATAGTCTCTTCTTCTCCTTCCCCTTCTTTAATTTTCAAAATCTTCTCTCTTTTTTAAAACCTTCTTGTTTTTAACTTGAATCATTTTTATCATTAAACCTTGACTTTTGTCAATTGATTTTCAAAAATTGTTTTTTAATAAATGTTAATCCATCTTAAGCATACTTAGACTAATTGCAAAAAGACTAAAAAATGCCTAACTCATTCAAACCATTTGTGTGCCCTTTGTGCACCTTTTCCTTTTTAAACTTTTTCTCAAGGCATTAGACATGAGTCATTTCCATAGTTGAGTTATAACTCTCCTATCTCCATAGTATTGATGATAATTATTTTCCATCTGTGGGAGCTAGTGGCATACTTGTTGATCCTATCCAAGTTAGAGCCCTTCTCATGATGACGCAAAGTTCTCATACTCGTGGGTGACTAGTTGAGTATTCTCCTTAAAATGACAAAATTTCTTTTCCATAAAAATGAATCAAAACAAACTCCTTTTTTTATTTTTACCACGAACTACGAGGTTTTGGTCCTTCATTGCACTTTGTTGGTACGTAGGCATGTGACTTTAAAAATCTTGGCAAATATCAAATCATAATAAAAATGCTTCTTTTCCCATCCCTCCAATATTTTAACAAACAACACCTTTTTCAAGATAAATGTGCATATTTTCAAAGAGGTTCCCATGGAGTACCATGGATGTTTAGGGTGTTAATACCTTCCCTTTGCATAACTAACCCCCGGACCCTTGTTCTCTCTTTACTAGTTTTGTTTTAAAACTTCTTTGGGTTTTGTTCGTACTTTTTCCCTTTTCCTTTGGAAACAATAAAAATGTGGTGGCGACTCTTGCTTTGCGAGTTAAGTTAATCAATAGCTTAATCTCAAAAAATTTACTGCTACATAAAGTCTATGAATAAAGTCGAGCATTTTGAATAGCTAAGGCCTACACCCCATGCGTAAAGGTACTCTAGACAAGGGTAGGAGAAACTCCACCTCATCATTATTCGTTGCTTAAGGCTCATGGCATACAACTTGAATCAAGATTGACAAGTGTTTATGCTCCTTAGCTGACTGATCTTGCTGAACGTAATGTTGTTTATGAAGAAAAGACTCAACAATCATTTGATTTGAATTGTACTAAAGTCTATGAACAAAAGCGAGCACTTTGAATAGCTAGGGCCTACACCCCATACGCAAAGGTACTCTAGACAAGGATAGGATAAAATTGATATCATCATTCTTAGTTGCTTAATGCTCGTGGCACACAACTTGAATCAAGATTGACAAGTGTTGATACACCTTTATTGTGCTTGAACTGAAGTCCACTTTGTCTGCAATGTGAACGTCTTGTACTGACTTGAAGTCTTGAACTCTTCAGGTTTTGAGCTTCTGAGGTCCAGTACAACTTGAACACAAGGGACTTGCCCTATCAAGTGATCAATGGTCTTTTGATAACTTTAATAGGCTTGGGGAATTAAGCACAATGCAAAGGATTTGGTCGATCAAAGTAAACTTTGATCAACATAATTAGTGAGAAAAAGTCAGTTGAATTATATACAACCTAAAGGGTTAATCAGTAAAACTAAACCAATTGATTCTACACAACCCTAAACTAGGGGAATATGCAAAAGATCATATGTTCAATGGTACTTAAAGTCAATCATGGATAATTAAATGAAGATTATCTCATGATTATGGTGAAAGAAATTACTTAGACAAGGCATACATCACAAAAATTGAAATGGAATTTTCAATTTACAATATAACCACAAATCAATGGAAAATTTAATGGAATTAAGCATATGGATCAAAAATCAATCTAAACATGGATTATGAACTAAACAAAGGCAATGGAACTCATATTTAACAATTAAACAATTAATCAACAAAGTGACAAGATGATCCATCAAAACCATAATCTAAACATGCTCAAATTGATTAAGACTTCATGGTATCAAACATGTTCATCAAACTCAAGATCAATCATCACATAAAAAATGCATTAAAAACTCCACAAAAATTCTAACAAGAAATGTCAAGCATTCATGGTAAAAATTATCAAGAAAATATAATGACAAATAGCACAAAAATAATACAAAAATATCAACAAAACAATATGTAAAAAAAACATGGAAAATGTATATTAATATTGCACAAAAAAACAGGTGTCTAAATTATACTCAGGGGTGCAAATAGGGCACTAGTGCATGGGCAAAAGTGAGGCCATATCAAAATCCAAAACTCAGCCAGGGGGTGAACTAGTACTACTATGGTGATGTTTCAATAAGAATGGCCTAAGGCCCAACCACCAAGCCCACACGCATTCAACATGTAATTGAACTGGATAAGGTTAAAAATTGATGTGGCAATAACTCAACAGTGAGTAGGATATTAATGAATTAGTTTGATGAACTTTTAAAGAAAATAAGCACGTGGATCACATGGCATAAAAAACTCAGAACAAAGTAACAAACGCGTTCCTCTCTCCTCGCTCAGTCCAATCTCCCTTCGTCGTGTCAAAGGTCCTCTCCTGCAGTGGAGCCACCTCAAAAAACAAACAAATAACATCAATCAACATATATTGATGTGTTGAGTTTGAATATGTAGATGGATTAACCTAATTCCTCAAGAACTGCTCGAATAAAAAAGAAAAGCGAAGAATCCTAACCAACTCAAAGCTAAATTAGATGGTGGATGTTTCTTGATTCAAGCTCAAACAATGGGGGTATTGATGCCAAGAATACACTTTACACAGTGGTAACCATATCATGGCAAATAAAAGTGAAAGATGATTTAGCTCTGAAATAGAAAATTGTTACAGCGGGTGTTAAAACTGAGAAGACAGAGGCGCAGAGGAAAATCACTTCAACATGTAATCCACGATCCTATCTTTTTCTTCGTACTCACTTCTTCTGTGAACCGAGACTAAATCATGAGTAATTTAAAGGAGAGGTTTAGCTCACTTTTGTTGAAGCTTCATGTGAAGCTTCAATGGAGTTTTTGGTAAAAAGAGCTTTGTGAGGGTGAAGAAAGGATTGACATTTGAGAGAATGCATAGTGAAATTGTGGAAATTATGGAAGTGAGTGTCTCGAATGAGTGAAGGATCAATTGATTTATAGAGTTTTATTTTATATTATGAGATGCACTTAAAATTTCCTTGAAACTCACTTGAAACTCAAAGTTAGTTGGAATGAAAAAAATTATATTTTGAGATGCAACTCAAATTGCATTGAAATTCATCTGAAATGCATAAATCAGTTAGCAATGAAATGTTCTATTAGCATGTTAGTTGTGAGATTCATATTTGGTTAGGAGATTAGGTTATTCTGTGTGGTTGTATCTGTTAGCTTATGGTGGACCTTCGAAATTCAATTTCTTGTTAATTAAAGGTTTGTGAATCGTGAATTGGAGTTGTTTGGCTTATTGGTTTGTTGTGAAATGCAGGGTGTTAATAGGACTTATGGATTTTACCGGTTGATGCATTGATGTGCAGGGCTTTGGCCTTCTGCCTTAGTGCTCAATATTGCAGATGCAAGGTGAATTATTGTTGAATATTCTTAGACAGGGTGCCATGGTTTTGATTTTTGTAAGGCTTCATTTGTCAGAAAAAATTTTAAGCAAGGTGGGTGAGCTTGATTTAAAGTGCTTCTGACTTTGGAATTATTGGATTTTGATCATATGTTGTCCATTTGGCTTGGTCATTTTGTAGTTATCATGAAATGTTGTAATGGCTTATGTATGAATGCATGATTATGATTGTAATGTGAATTTGGTTGAAATGGTTGTAATTTGAAATTGGAATTGAATGAATTTGTATGTTTGGAAATATGTATGAATGAAAAGGTATTAATGTATGTATGGAAATTTGGTTGAATGTAATGTAGTTGGAAATTTGTATGAAATGGTTCAAAAATGAAAAGATGGAAATTGGATTAATGGTTGATGATGGTTGAATGTGGAAATGTATTAGAAGATGAATGAAAATGATGGTTATAGATTAATTGAAATGAAAAAGGCTTAAGATGGATAAATTTAGGTAGGTTCATATGGAGGTCCAAATGTTGGTCAGACCAGGAAATGGACTTGGTCTCTTGGTCCAAAAGGTGGTTCAACCTAGAAATGGACTAAGTCTCATAATCATGCAAAAAAAAACAATGAAACAAGGATTTGGTAATGTAACATAGTAGAGTGAATAGAAACATGTTTTTAAGGGGCAATTGAGGGTTAGTTGACTTTGGTTAACTGGTTGACCAACAAGTCAACTCTAGACCAAAAGTCAACTATAACAAATTTGTCCAATTTTGTGGTTTTGATTGGACATGAACACCTTTGTAATGGAATGAACAATATGTGAATGAAAATGACACATGAATGAAATTGTCTAAATGGAATGTGGACTGGATTTAATGGGCTAGTGCACATGACCATCCAATGAACCAAACATAAGCAACAAGACCTAACATACTTGAATGTGTCATGAATGAGGACTTGATTGAACATGAATGGACCAAAGACCAAAGATTAATGACCAAGGCAACACCATATGAATGAAAACAATGACCTTGATCCATATGAAATCTCAAGCAAGTGGACATGTAGATTAGATGAATGGATCTTATGCACAAAGGTAAGTTTAATGGTTGATGATGCATGACAAGATGTATGAACATAACCTCATCCCAATGAGATAGGGTTTTAGTCAATCCCATGATCAAAAGTCAACCTCAAATGGCACACAAGTACCAAACATCCCCGATTAGGCTTTCATGATGCACAAGCCCTAATCAAGGTCTTCAAACAAAGCATGAAGCTCCAAAATCAATATACCAACATATAGGCCCACAATTAGGGTGTAGAAGATCAAATCAATGCCCAAAAGACAATCACAAGATCTCAGAGGAACAAAGCCAAGAATAAGGATCTTGAAGCACAAATGAATGCCAAGTTGTGGCCTTCTTGAATCTATGTCTCAAAGACCATGAAATTAGGGTTTTACCCAATGATTCCATATGAATAGACATACCTGATCCACAAGCAAACCCTAGTTTTTGTTAACCATGAACTTTGAATCTATGATGATCATTAGCAAGTGTTAACATGAATGAATGATGCACATGAATGAGGCATGGATGAGTACAAATGAATCTCAAGTCATAGGTTGGATGAAAAATGAAAAGGGGAGGGAAAATATTAGGGTATGATAGGATGATGCATAATCTTTGTTATAGAGTCAGTAAGGATTATATACTTAATGGCCTCTATGAGTTCGAAATCGATATGGAATTTATAAAGTTTTACAGACCAAGAGGTAATTTAGATAATTCTAGTTTCTATTGGATAAATTCAAAGCCTTTGAGCTAATATGGCTAATTTAAAGTATATCTTCTTTAGTTTCTGATATGGAGCATCCTTTCCTTGTAACACATTGCTTACGAATTACATGTGGTACTATGTTTTTATCATTTATTATATTATAGTAGAGTTGGCGATATACTATGTGGATGTTAAATACAAGGTTATCTTAGCACGTGATATGATTTGGTTAAGACCAAAGGTGATTAAAGGAACTTATTTAAGTCATTTAAGGCATGCTCACATTGAATAGTCTATTATAAGCAATCGGGCTTCTTAAGAACTTGGTATAAAGGTAAGGAGAAACTTTGTTATTTAGAGAGGAATCAAGTAGGTATGATATTTACCCTAAAAGTCTATATGTTTCTCTAACGGGTGTGGAGCTATGCATCTTAAGGATTAAGTTGCACTTGTGAGAATTGACGTTGTTCCTTCTTTGGGTGATCATGATTCCTATAAACCTTTCCTCCCGAACCCCATAAAATTATTTTTCTAGGTTCAATCTCATGTTGCATTTCCTAACTTGTTCCAAGATTGTTTGCGTATCTTCTAAATGAGAATCGTCACCTTGGATCTTGATCACCATGTCATCCATATAGATTTCAATGTTGTTCACTTTTTTAAAATACATTGTTCATGAGATACTAGTAAGTGGATCATGTGTTTTTATGCTCAGATGTCATAACTTGATAATAATTTTTAAGCCCGTGATGTATTTTTTGCGACATCTTCTGTTTAGCCAAAATCCCTCATTTGTTTCAATAATAACAACTTTTTAAGTTAAGAAGTTTTGTATTCTATTTATCTGATTTGTATTTTTTAGTTTTTGAGTGATCAATATAAGAATATGTTACTTTATTTTTCTCACTAAAGACTCTTCACAATTTGTTTAGAAATAAAAATATGAACTTAATATTGGCAATATAATGAATTTACAAAAATATTTAAGATGATGTTCACCTTGCATGTAGCCAGCATGCCAACATTTAAGATAAGACACCTAGATTTTAACTAATTAATAATTGAAGATTAATTGATCCATAAATTGTTAAGAATCTCTATATAAAGGTAACATACATATTAAATACTAAGGAATATTCTAACGATATCATACATGAAGGAAATCATATTAGACTAATTTCATGAATTTCCCACGTGTTGGTACAGTTTCCAAATTCGAATATGACAAGTTAAATAAAAAAATTTCAACCTTAACCAAAGAATGAACAACATTTATTAACTTTAGCATGATGAACTATAATTTCATCAAGTTCAACATGCAAGGACACTAAAGTACAAAAGTACCTATAAATTGTCCACGTCTAACAAAGAATTGTTTATCTAACACATCTCAACCACTACAATGAGCGTGGGTTATCATGCCTTCATAGGGATTAAGGATGAGGATGAACAACATAACATTACAAACCCAAAACTCTTAACTTCAAGAAGTTTAGTTCTACAATCATGAGAGCATATGGAACCCACTAAGTCTTGCCTTTGAATGAGTGCAAAGTGACTATCTTATGTCCTATGAGCTTTAAAACAAAGCTTACTGCACCATCTTCAATTTTAAGAAAATTCATTTGGACTATATCTAACTTAAAAAAGTTTTCATAAACCTAAATTTTTATTCGAATCATCTAATTAAACTTTATCACTTTAACATATCAATGGATTTATCTTTTGTTTACTAAAATCAATCACATACATTGTGAATGATAATCTAATTTCAACCAAACCAATTAAACTTTATCACTTTAACATATCAATGGATTTATCTTTTGTTTACTAAAATCAATCACATACATTGTGAATGATAATCTAATTTCAACCAAACCAATCAGTTGTGAAACCTAATTAACTCCATAGATTGTAAGTGTGTGTATTTTTTAATCAACTAGTAAGCTTGGTCACACTAAGAAAGTACATATTGTATGATAGTTAATGATAAAGAATATATGTTGTATAATCCTTTGTGACTAAGAAGTTTCGAGGTGTACTACTTGAGCAAGTTGTCTCAATTATCATAGTGAAATCTCACAACGGTAAGGATGGACTAGCACACTTTTGGTGAACTCAAATAACCTTTATGTTTTATATCTTTATCCCTAATTTTTCATTTTAATGTTGGATTGGTTACACTTGCACTACACACACTTATCATTTTGTAATCAAACATTCTAAAGTTAGAATTACACATTTAAAAAAATATGTAAACTAAAAACTATTGATTTCAAGTTTGTTAGACGATAGGCAACGATCTAGAGGGGGTGAGTAGATCAAAAGTTAAAAGCAAGCTTTACAAAGAAATTGTTTGAAAATTTTAATGGCTAGCAGAAGCGACTCGGATTGAATCGTCTAAACCAAACCACTACCAAGAATTGATTCTAATACTTTCTCTTACCTTGATATGAGCTTAATCAAATCACTAAACAATACCAATTTGATTCACCATCTCATGCTACTCCTTTACAAGAACTCTCGTTCTTCAAATATTTCACTCGATCAAATCCAAATTGCGAATTGTTATAACTCAAGATTTAACAACAGGATCCACCGTCTCACGCTACTCTTTTGCAAGAAACCCCCGTTATTCAAAGCTTTCACTCGATCGGATATAAATTGCATAATCTTCTCCAAAACCTTCAAATCCCCAATTGATCTTGAAGAAAAATCCCAACTTGGTTTTCTTATTTGAAACCCTGAAAGACCTAAACCCAATTTACAATTCAACAACCTAAATTGGACGTTATCAACACTGATTATAAATGGTGTAAGAACAAAGTTGGTTCTACAATGTATCTCTAAGATTTTGATGATAACAAAGGATGAAACAAAAATGGTACTCTAACGAAATTTTTCCTTAGTGTGTAGGACTCTGATCAAACATCAGATAGACAAATACATCAGATACAGAATTCAACTATCAGATGCTACTCAGAGAGAATGCGTCCAGAAGGCTCTGACTCTGATCAACGCAGTAACCAGCGCAACATAAAGAAGTCAGAAACTCTGGTAAAGAATACTGAATCCAAACTCTGAATCTGAAGAAGTCTAGAGCATAGAAAAACTCTGATGTGGTCAGATATAATCAACCTCTGAAGTTAAACTCTGATTTATCAAGACTCTGATACAGATTCACCCGTTCAGAACATGTAACCGAAAAGAAATATGGTTTTGGAAATAAATTATTTCTAGAAGGAAATAATGACGCGCACAAAACTGTTTTAGAAAGAAACAAGGAGAGTAATGACATTAAACATTCTTCAATGACCAAGATCCTGTCATCACTCCAACGGTTCTTCTCAACGCCTATATAAAGGACAAAATACTTCAAAGACAATACACCTGAGACACACAGAATACAACAACTCTCATTCATCTTCTCTTTCTGTTTCACAAGCTGCTGCTCTTATGTGAACAACTATTGTTCTTATAATTCTGTAATACTTGCTTGTTTTTTAGAAGCACATTACATTACAATTCATACTTTTGCTTAAAATACTTCCTCAAGTGACTCTGTGTAGTCTGAATACTTGAGAGGGCTAAAGGATTATTCTCTTAGACGATTGGTTGTGTAATCTTTCAACATTAGTGGATTAAGTCCTTTTTAAAAGGTGAAATTTTCTTGGCCGGGTGGACTGGAGTAGCTTTGAATTTCAAGCGAATCAATATAAAATTATGTGTTATATTTCTTTTACCCTGTGTGTGTCTAAATTCTCAAAAAGTTTTTATTTTCAAAAACAATTTAAACCCCCTTTCTTGTTTTTCTCTACCTTCAATTGGTATCAGAGCTTCGACTCTGTTATTGATTTTCTAAACAAACACTTAACAGTGTAGAGAGATCCAGCATGAGAAAAACTATGGCCAACACCAATGAAAGAGATAGTTACAATGCTAAACCTCCAATCTTTGATGGAGAAAAATTTGATTATTGGAATGACAAAATTGAAAGTTTCTTTCTGGGCTACGACGCTGATCTATGGGATATTGTCACAATTGGCTACACACCACCTGTGACGGACGCTGGCGTTGCTATTCCTAAAAGCAGAATGACAGATGATCAGAAGCGTGAATTCAAAAACTATCACAAAGCCAGAACGATACTGCTAAATGCCATTTCCTACAATGAATACGAAAAGATCACCAATAGGGAAACAGCTAAAAAAATACTTGACTCCCTGAGGATGACTCGCGAAGGAAATTCTCAAGTCAAAGAGACAAAGGCTCTGGCTCTAATCCATAAATATGAAGCATTCAAAATGGAGGACGATGAAGCTGTAAAGGTAATGTTTTCTATATTTCAAACTTTAGTTGTAGGACTCAAAGTGTTGGACAAGGGCTGCATAACTGCAGATCATGTCAAAAAGATTGTTAGAAGTTTGCAAAGAAATGGAAACCCATGGTCACAGCTTTAAAGTTATCAAAAGATCTGAAAAATATCAGCCTTGAGGAACTCGTCAGTTCATTCAGAAGCCACGAGATAGAACTGGAGGAAGATGAGCCTCAAAAGAAGATCAAGTTTGTAGCACTAAAGTCCAGATCCAAAAGACACAAACCAGAAAGAAACAAAGCCTTCCAGGCTGAAGAGGAAGACAATGACGACTCTGAGAAGGAAGACTCTAACGATGAAGAAGAGTTATCCCTTTTAACCAGAAGAGTAAAACAACTCTGGAGAAAAAAGAATAATAACTTCAGAAGACCAAGACCCAAGGGGGATCGCTCAGAATCAACTTTCAGATGTAAGTCAAACAAAGATATAACATGCTATGAATGTAAGGAAACATGTCATTACAAAAATGAATGTCCCGGACTAAAGAAAGAGAGCTCCATAAGAGAATGTTTCAAGAAAAGCTCATTCAGAACCAAAAAAGGACTGATGGCCACCTGGGATGACAGTGGATCTGATTCCTCAGGATCAGACTCTGAAGAATAGGCAAATGTTGCACTCATGGCTACCACCTCCAGAAATACATCAGATGGAGAATCTGACTCTAAAGAGGTATTTTCTGAGCTTTTTCGCTCTGACCTTGAATCATGCCTTTCTGAAACTCTAAACTCATATCATAAACTAAAACAAAAATTTAAAGTTGTAAAAGAGGTTCTTGAAGGAACCATCGAAGAATGTGATAAACTTGAGATGACAGTTTCAGAACTAAAAGATGAAAACCGAACTTTGATACTAGAAAGAAACTTCATAAAGAAACAATGTTCAAAACTTGAAGAAGCGTTATCTCAAGCTCCACAAACTTTGAACACAGTAATATATGAATATGAAAAATCTTTACAAAAGTTTCTGAAAAATGGGATAGAGAGAAGCAGAATGGCATCCATGATTTATGGAGTCAGTCAGAATAATAAAAGAGGAATAAGGTATGTCCCAAGTGAAGATAAGTCTTCTACAAATGACAAACCAAAATCTCCTTTTTCTTATCATTACACACATACATAAGCATAAAGTTTTAATAATGTAAGAAACTCAAAGTTCTAAGAAACTCTGGAAAAACTAATCACAAAGGACCCAAAAGATTTTGGGTACCAAAGTATAAGATTGTTTATGTTGCAGATATCTTATGAAACAGAGTTAAGACACCAGTCATGGTACATGGACTCTGGATGCTCGCGCCACATGACGGGAAGAAAGTATATGTTCCAAAACCTGGAACTTAAAGATGCAGGCTTTGTAGGTTTCGGAGGAAATCAGAAGGGGAGAATCAGAGGCTCTAGAACTATTGGTAATGGAACTCTTCCCTCTATATCTGATGTCCTCTATGTAAAAGGATTAATGCATAACCTATTATTGTAAGACCCCAATTTTGACCCTAAGATCCCTCATGCAATTTCATCATAAGCATTAACATTGGGATCATACCTTGGCATCCTCCTGTAGCACCTCAAATTTGCACCTCCCATTTTGTACATGCATTTTCATGTCAGGTCATTAACATTACATTGTCCACTGCATAACATTGCATTGTCCATTTGCCCAAGTGCAAGTCATCAGACAAGAGTAGGTCAACTGATCAGGAGATCTAGTCAAGCAAGCAAGCAAGTGTAATTCCTATTGAAGCAAAGCCCTAAGGTTGATTCATCAAGTTCATATGACCTAGGGATCATTTTGAAGTAGTTTGGCCAAAGATTGGATGCTCAGAAGTCATCAGTCAAGCTGAATTGCATCTGAAACCCTAGAAAGTCAACTATGGTCAACTGTGGTCAACTGTGCATGAATTCATGGATTTGAAGGTGGGAGTTGGTTTGAAAGGCTTCATTCATGTCCATACAAGTCTCATTTGATATTTCAAAGATCAAGATTGAAGAATTTGAGGTCAGATGAACAGTTTCCAAAAATAGTAAGTGACCTGTAATTTCAAACTGCCAAAAATGGAAAGGTCTTCTCCTCAAATTTACATCATCATACAAGCTTCAAATGAAATTTTGTCCAACATGAAAGTTGAATATCTTGCTCTCACCTTTCCAAAAAGTCCAAGAACATCCATTTCTCATTTGTGGTTAGCAAGTTATGATCAAATCATTGTCAAGAATTTTTGAACTTCAAAGAGGCATAACTTTTGAACCATTTGGCCAAATTGAGTGGGGTTTTTTGCTACAATCTCCATTTGACATGTTCTATCCAAATTATTCATCATATTTCATCAAAAGTCATTACATCAAAATGGCATTTTTCAAGTGACTTGAATTTTAAAAAGGGAGGAAAAAAAGTCATTTTCAAAACTAAGCATTTTCCACTCATAATTCCACTTGAACTTGGTCTAAAATCAAATTTGGAGTGTGTTTGGCAAGAGAAACGTGCACTGTAGAAATCATTCATGCACATGAAGGTTATTTTGGCCATTTGCACATAATTTGCATCTCACTAATTATCAAGGTTTTTGGCTAATTGAGATTAACAAAGTGGATTAACAGCTCATATATATTCCTAATGCTAACTGAATTTCGGATTAGCATTCATTCACACAGATCTAGATCTAAGAATTGCAATTTCTCTCCACTTTTTCTCTTCACTTTTTCTGCAAGTTTCTTCCAATGCCTTGCCATTTCCACGATTGAATCATCATCTACAATCATCACTGAGCTGGATTGAAGCAAGAGAGCAAAGATTTCAAGCTGTTTCAAGCACTGTTACATTGAACATCATCCATGGCAGCTGCTGATTTGAGCTATATCCAAGACCATTGAGCTTCGATTCTTCACTCATTCATCTCCTGGACCATCAAAGAAGTGTTGTTTCTACACTACAAGGCCAAACAACCACGAATCCATTTCTGCTCTTCAAATCAGGTACCTTAGTTGCTATAGTTCCCTTGTGAACTTGTGTTTGCTTTGCTTACTAGCTTGAGCATTGAGGTATAATGATCTCTTCTCCATGTAGTTTGGAAGACCTGGCCTGTTACTTGGCCAGGCACCTGTCTGAAGTCCTCCTTAAGAGGCAATGCTTGTGATTGTTTATTTTTGTCCCCAAGCAGGAAAAGACCTTTGATAAGGCAATTGGCAGACACAAGAGATGTGCAATCCATCTCCTGCTATTCTGTTGAGTCGTCCCTTTGCTCACACGACTAGTGTTGATGCATTGTGGACATTAACCCAAGATCCTTGTACAGTTGTACAGTTGAGTCAGTGTCATAAGTGTAGAAGGGTTCCCACTTTCTGAACCCACACTTCATTGTCTAAAGCTCTCCCAGGCCAGGGATAAGAGCTGTGAAGTCTCATCTTCACTCACCTTTCATCAGCTTCACCTTAACTCTCAATGTTAAGGTTAAGAGCTAACCTCACCCTGATACAGTTGGCTTGCTCTTGCAGCCTAATTTTTGTTTGACCCCCACTTGGTGTGTATATAGTGTGTGCTATCTGTGATTGTTTGCTTTGCTTTTGCCTGTGCTTAGGATAGCTTGCTCCCTGTGCAAGTTAGCTAGAAACCTTAACTTAGGGATGATCTTGCATGATAACATCTAGGCTCGAGTCGTAGTCTCCCTAGTTGTGTCTCCCTCTGTTATCTGGTTAGGCTAGTCCTGTGTCCCTGCGTAGGGGAACTACGTCGCCCTGATCCTCATACCAGATGAGGTACGTAGGTAGGAGATGAGCTGATCTCTCCGGGCGCCCTTTTTGTTTTGTCTTTGTGTGTGTTAGGAGATGGATGTAAGACCAACGATTGGCATTCCGTATCCTCTTGTTGTGTGCTTGGAGTCCGATATAAGTCCATCAATTGGCATTTGGTTTCCAGTGTGCGTGTGTTTGGTTCGGAGTCTGATGTAAGTCCAGCGATTGGCATTCGGTTTCCATGTTTGCCTATTTGTGTGGAGTTTGACGTAAGTCCAGCGATTGGCAGTCGATTTCCTGTGTTGTTTTGTTTGGCGTGCGTGAGCCGAGCTACGGATGCTCTGATTCTTCTTAGTCCAAGAAGATACGTATGCATAGGATGCGACATCCTAGCGAGCATGTGTTTTCCCCGTTCCGAACTACTTCGACTCTGATGTCTATGCTTGATAGACTAAGTAGGCCCAGGATGCGATATCCTGCCGAGTTAGTTTCGTTTGTTTTCTCGTGTCTCTTTCAGCCGATATTTGTGTTTGAGCAGTGTTTTAGCAACCATATTCCTTCCTTTTGTGCGTGGATCCCGTCGAGTACGACGGATGCGTAGGGGTGCTAATACCTTCCTTTCGCATAACCGATTCCCGATCCCATTCTCTTTGGTCGCGAGACCATGTTCTTTCCAGGTTTACTCTGAGCGTTTCCTTTCCCTCTTTTGGGATAAATAACGCACGGTGGCGGCTCTGTTGTTTTGTTTTCCCGCCGGTTTTTCGCGTAATGCGATAGTTGGGGACATAGAGAAGTTGACCTTCTGCTGGTCCATCTTCCCTAAGCGAGTCTCTCCTAGCGCTCTCTAGGTTAGGGTTTTGGTTGCTGTTTGTTGTTATTTATTGCATTCATTATTTATTGTTTGCATTTATTGTTTGCATTTATGTTTGCATTTATGTTTGCATTCATTCATATTCATTGTTCATCTGGCTGGCTGGTTGTCTGTTTCTCTCTGTTGGGGTGGGAGTTACTCGAGGTAAAAGGCCCAATACCCAGGCTATGAGTGAAATCTAGGAAACCTAGGAATAGAGTGATTCATGGGAAGCGGGTGGTATGCGCCACTTAGCGGAACATTGATATCACGAGCAGTTCAGACCCTGGTGGGATATTATCGTTACATACTTCGGGTGTATATATGATGATATTCTGCGAAAGGTTATTTATGCTAATATTCTCCCGACCTTACCCTGGCCTAGATGACACCCGTGAGTGGGGAGGGAATGATCATTTCATAGGTATTGTTGCTGACTTGTTGTGGACTTGTTGGTGACTCTGGGTACTGATGGTGACGTTGGTTCAGATGAGCTTGTGAGTACTTACTTCCGTCACGCCGGAGTTCTATCCGTGGTTTATCAGCGGGTTCCGTTTATTTCGGATCCCCGGGTTGAATTTGAGAGTACTCGTTCAGAGGATCTGGTTGTCGTCCGTTCAGTGGATGTTCCTGTGATGATAAGATGTAATCTCTGGTTCTGTTTATTTCGGAACTTCCCCCAGTCGGATTTATGGTGACTTAGTCCCTCAGATGACTGTGACTGGTTCAGAGATTTGATGGGTCTTGAGAGGACTTAGTGGCACAGTGGCCTGCATTCATGCATTTGCATCATTATCATTTCACATTCATCTGCATTCAACCCATGTCTATCCGTACTCAGGGTCCATTTTTTGATTAAGATTCTGGTTGAAAGATATCCAGATGTCAGAATGTTATTGATGAAAAATTATCTGTCTCGATGACGCCAGAATCAAAGGACAGAATTTTCCTGGTACGGATAGACATTGCATGCGTGATTCATACTAATATTTTTGTTGTTTTGTAGGTATCAGTGACTAATTGGTGCGCATAGCTCTTCCGTTCAAATAGCTCAGACTAATGGATCCTCCCAACGCCGATATCTTCGAGTTGAAAGAAATGATAGGGGAGTTGTTCAAAGCCGTGCAGGGGCTCGCCTTGGGGTAGAAGGCGATTGCTGAGAGGTTGGATAGGATTGAAAGCTGGATGACAAAGGAGAAAGTTCAGGGGGATGCTCCGTCATCTGTGGTACAGAAATCCTCTGGCGATAGTCAGCTCAAGAAGGAGGTTGAGTCAAGTGGTGTGCCAGCAAAGAAAGAACGCGGTAAGGATCGCTATCACCCTTATGCTGCCACTGTAACCACTCCTGTTGGTAATCCACCTGTACCACAGCAACAACCGTCACCTCAACAAAAAGCACCGAAAGCTAAGAGCCAAGTGAAGAAGGGGAAGACGGATCGTCAGTTTGATAAGCCACCTGTGACTTATACCCTTCTGTTCAAAAGGTTGAGGGATCTGGGGTTAGTCCGGCCGAGAGTGTTGATTCCTCTAGAACCGCATCGGAGGCCTGCAAGTTACGATGAGAATGCCAGGTGTGAGTTCCATTCTGAGGCGCCTGGACATAACATTTAGGGTTGTAGAGCTTTCAAGCACGTCATCCAAGACATGGTGGATTCTAAGGCCATCAGTTTGGCGCCAACACTGAATGTTAACCCTAACCCCGTGCCAGGTTCCGTGGGGGTGAAAGTGGTGTCAAAAGACAAGAGAGGAACAAAGGTGACTGAGGGGGATCAGTTAAAAACCTCAGTGTCTGTGGTCTCAAAACATCTGATGAAGGATGGAACTTTCCCTAGTATTGATAATTGTTGTGCGGCTGTCGCCACAAGTGAGTGTGCAATGATGAGGGAGACGACTCAGAAGATGTTGGAAGTAGAAATGGACGGTGGAAAATTTGAAACACCAAGTCAGGCAGTGGAAACCGTCCAGGTGGAGAATGCCCTTGTTGCTGAGAAAGAGAAGAAGTTGTCCATTTCTTCTTATAAACAAGCTCTGGAAGTGGTGAAGAACAAAGAGGCCCAAGGCTGGGGAAGGATCATTGACATCGTGGTAAAAGCAGACATGTTTAGGGTCGGTTATCAGCCGGATCAAGAGTCGTCTAGACCAAACAGAGGATGTCGTCCACCGTACACCTTTGTCAGTGCAGGAATGTTGGATCCTGATCATGCTTATTCAGTGAGTGAAGAGATCGACTGTGACCGCGAGCTCGAGTTGTGGATAAGGTCGTGCGTACCAGGAAACTGGAAGGTCTCCAAAAGCATCACTATCACTCATCCTGAAGTGTAGTATTTCTGTTTTTCAATTTTGCTTGCATGAAAGCCATACGTTTTGCCCGAAACGTAATGGTCCATTGTAAGGGCCATCTCATGTGTTTCATTGTGCAACATTTTGCATCAGTAATAAATGGATGTTTTTGTGATTAAAAGCGGTGTTCCCTGTTTTTCATTTATTCTTGCAGTTTTAAAAAATAAAAATGGCAATGTTTATTTTCATTTTTCTTTCCTTTTGATTCGTCTTGTTCCGACCTCAAAAGTGGTTATCCTCCTGATCTCATTGATAACAATTCGGTTACACCTCTGTATGACTTCAACAATCCGATCTATCATGCCGAAGAATAAGGCGAAGAAGATTGTGATCTGCTGGAATTAGCCAGGTTATTAAGACAAGAGGAGAGGGTGATTCAACCGCACGAGGAGCGATTCAAGATTGATACTCCAGACACCGCCGAGGTCAGAAGGTGAAAATTGAGGCCGCTTCAGAGGCGAGTTGAGGGCAGAATGGTAGGAGCATGTGGACACCTTCGCCTGGTCATATCAGGATATGCCAGGGTTGGATACCAATGTCGTTATACACAAGCTACAATGGAGAGAAGATTGTCCTCTAGAGGAGCAGGACATCGGTGCCACGTATCAGAGTGACTTTGTTTCATGGTATGATTCATCGTAGAATCGAATGCTATGTTGATGACATGATAGAAAAGTCCCAAGCCGAAGAGGGGCATCCGGTGGATCTGGGGCAAATTGTTTGACCGGATCGAAACTACTCAGACTGAGGTTGAGTCCGAACCAGTGCACTTGTGGAGTGTTGTCCGGTAAGTTGCCGAGGCTTATTGTGAACGAAAGAGGAGTCGAGGTCGATCCTGCTAAAAAAAAAAAAAAAAAAAAAAAGAAAAAGAAAAATAATGCAAGAAATGCCTGAACCGAAAACAAAAAGAGATCAAACGGTCAGGTAGGATAATGATTGCCAAGGGGCATTGGAAAAAGAATAAGTTGCAGGAACCTCTGATTCTGTTAATCTGGTACTTGACAGCCCTCGAGGGGTCTATGAGGTGCGTACTGAGTCAGCATGACGAGTCTGGTCGAAAAGAGCATGCAATTTATCTTAGCAAAGAGTTTATCGACTGTGAAACAATACATTCAATGCTCGATAAAACTCGTTGTACTTTGGCATAGGCTGCTCGCCGACTGAGACAGTATATGCTGGTTCATACCACTTTGTGAATTTCCAAGATGGATCTGATCAAGTATATGTTTGAGAAGTCAGCATGACCGGACAGGTTGCGAGAGGGAAAATGATGTTGATTGGATACAATATTCAGTACACCGCTCAGAAAGCAATCGAGGGGAGTGTATTGTTCGTTTACATCGCCCCGCAACCCATTGAGGATTATCAATCAAGGAAGTTTGAGTTCCCTGATGAGGACATCTCGAGGTGCTCCAATCGAAAGATTGTGAGGAACCGATCCCGGAGGAGGGGCCTGACCCTGAATCCGAACGGATTCTGATGTCTGATGGGGTTAACGTGGATGAGTTAGTGTCGCCAAAAAGATCCCACATTCTTTTGTTGACCGGATAACATTTGAATGCGCCAAAGACATGGTGGCTGAGCACGAAGCTTGTATCCTGGGTATCCATCTTCGGTGCGTATGTCTATTGGGGCAGCGTCGCGCTCGCTCGTGTATGGGATAGAAGTGGTACTACCTACTGAAGTCTAGATCCCATTATGGAGAGTCCTGGTGGACGTAAAATTGGAAAAGGCTGAGTGGATAAGGACTCGGTATGACACGTTGAGCCTGACTAAGGAAAAGAGGTTGGCAGTTACTTGTCATGGGGCAGTTGTACCCAGTAAATGAAGCGTGTGGTTGACCGAAAAGTGTGACCTCGTGCATATCATGCGGGAGACGTGTTGTTGAAAAGGATCCTTCCTCCTCAAGACGATCGTAGGGGCAAGTGGACATATAATCATGAATCCCCAGCATGGTCAAGAAGGCGTTCTCTGACAGAGCCTTGTTGCTGACGACCATGAGTGGTGAGGATTTTCCATCCCCTGTGAATGCGACACCTCCTTACCCCTCTTTCATTGGGTTTGTTTTGGGAGAGATCACCAAGCACTTTGTGATTGTATCATACTTGTATATTATCATTTTACTAACCAAATATACCAAAAATATGTCTTTGTATTTGCCTAACTCTTTTGTAGGTAGGGCATGATCACCATTTGATTCATCAAGTTCATATCTAGGGTTTGAGACCCTCATGACAAAGAGCACAACCATGAATTGATCCAAGAATAGTTATGAGCATCATATATGAGTCACATTGATCTCTACATGTTATATTGATCAAGTTTTCTTCAAGAGTTTGAGGGTTATTTGCCTTGGAAACCCTAGTTTGACTAGGTATCTTGAGTAACTTCTCCAACAAGCTATCTCACCAATTGATAAAATTTCTCAAGAGACATTTAAAAATCATCATCTTAGGTATATATTATCTACCATGAGCCAAGAAATTCCAAAGAATTGAAGGTTAGCAAGTTGGTTAATGGTGGTTGGCCAAATGAATTCATCTGATCAAAATTGGGTCTCCCTAGACCCTATATCCTACAATTTTCACCATATGAAAATGATTCCAATAGAAACGTTACTCTAAATTGCATTCCAAACAACTTTCATGTTGAGACCTAGAGCTAGTTTTGCTTGGATAATCATTTTCTATGTTGAAACATTATAGGTCATTTTGTCTAAACCCTAATTTGAAAGTCAACTTCCCAAGACCATAACTTGCTCATCTTTTATGAGATTAAAGATTTACAAGATTCACAATAAAATTCAAGGTGTCTAATTCAACTTTTATGTTTGGAGTGAGAGCAAATTCAATTTTTTTGAGCATGTGATATGAGGTTACATTATAGGTCACTTTTGACCTACACCATTGAGCAAGTGATTTTTCCAAATTTCAAAAATGCATAACTCTATCATTTAAAATCCAAATGACATGAAATTTATGACCATTTTGAAGGTCTTTGAAATAGCTACAACTTTTATGAATACACGTTTCTCATTTGAAGCTCACAGAAAAAGTTAAGCAAAGTGGAATATTGAGATATATGGCTTGACACTTAGAAAAAATTTCAACATGTTGAAATTTCCAAACTTCCACCTCAAAATTATTCATGTTCCAAGCTCCAAATGAAAAAGTGTTGAACATGAAAGTTGTTCCTCTTGATCTAGCCTTTCTAAAAAGTCCAATTGCGTCCATTTTGGACAAGATTTGCTAGGGCTGCACATGGCTAGAACATTGCATCATCATTTGGAAAAAATCAAACTTCAAGCTTCCATGTACAATTGCCTAGCCCTCCAATTCGATTTCAGACTTGTTCACACTCAATTATGGATCAAATGGAATGATCTCATGGGCTTGTACACGCTCATGCACACATGCATCACTCATTGCTAATTTTGGAAACTCATTTGGAAGGTGCAAATATCACATGATTCAGCTATAAATAGAGCTCCATATGCTCAGAATTGAGGACCCCTTCGCACCAGCTTTTATCCCAAACACCAAACCCTTCCGTTTGAGAGGATATTCCTGAGAATTTCCTTTGGAAATTAAGTTGGAATCTCACTGTTTTGAGATTCAAAACTCCAGGGATCCAAGACCTTTTGTGCATTCTAATCTACTTCTACAAGCATACTGAGCAAGATCAAGCACGAGCCAAAGCAAGAACAAGTGAATCTAGACCTGGGTTGAAGGTATTTTCCAGAAAATTTCATCTCTTCGATTCTCTCTCAATTCCACTCAATTCTCTTGGATCTTTGGTTGTCTGAAGTCCTACCAATGTAGGCAAGAAGATTGAGTTGCTTAGAGGTCAAATCAAAGCAACTCAGTTGACACACCTCAAAATTCAACTCCTCATATATTTCTATATATGTGGAGTTAGTTAAAATTGAGGTCAGATTCGTGCTCTACGCCATTTTTTCTTTCAGATCATGTCCTTCTTTTTCATTTTCTTGATGGTGATGAGTGAACCAGTCTGGCCAGGGTCACCGAAGAAGATGACCGACCTTTGGACGTCGGCAATGCGCTGGAAATTTTCAGAGCCATTGATCTGGTTCAAATTGTTTTAATCTCGTGCGTTGCTTTTAAATACAAAGCATATGCCGCGTTGACTGCAGTGCACCATGGAACGCGCGATGATGGCCACTTGATCTGCCACCTCAATTAATGAGGGAGATCAAGTGGTCCACGTTTTTCTGATTATTTGAATTTCATTTTAATTGTTTTATTTTCATTAATTCATATTAATTTTAATATTGATCCAAAAAATATGAGAGTTTCACCAAAAAAATTCAAATAATTTCCTCTTTCATATTCTGAATTAAAATTATTTTTTGGATCATTATTAATATTTTTTATGATTTAATTGATTTTGCATTTGTTTTTAATTGTTTAAAAATACTTTTAAGTCTTTAAAAATTCTGAAATTTTTTCTCCAAGGTCCTTGACCTTGTTTGACCTATGATAAATCTCATGGCCATTTATTTGGTGTTTTGATGAGGTTTTAGGAATTTGACAAACCATATTTAATTTAAATGCCTTATTTTAGTTTTTTTAATTTGAATAAATGCCAAATAATTTTGTTGACCAATTGTGATGACTTGTTTGTGTTTGACTCTTGTTGTTGGGCCTTGGTCAACGTTGATTTGACTTTGTCAAGTTTATATCATTGGATTTAGGGGATTGAGGAAATGTACATTCCATCTCCCAAAATGAATGGACGATATTAATTTGGTAAAAGTCCTCCTTTGACCAATTTGAGTTTTGATCCATTCCCCTCCCTCTTCATCTCATTCCCCTTCTTTATGCATTTATCTCATTGGGTCTATGATATCTCAAAGTCCTAAAGCTAGTTGATTGAAAAATCAACATGAGTATGGATGAGATTAGGCCACCTCTTTTGCATATTTATTTTTGTGTGTGGTATGTTTCATGAGCATAGTCCATTATACTTTGTCTCTACATGCATTAACACCAAAATTCTATTGCCTGACCTCAAATAGTTGTGACTTCTACATAAGTCCAATTACGATTGCTTAACATAGCGCTAAATTTGTGACACAAAAGGCATGTTATTCTAGTTAGTGAGATTGTAAGTCTCCCCTCTTTCATGGTATTGTGTGGAAACTTGGACTTTTTTCCTTCCTTTGGAAGATGTATTGGCTCAAGGATCCATGCTTGTGATAAGTGGGTTGAGTGTTCTCCAAAGAATGTCTTAAAATGAAAAGCAAAAGCAAAATAATACTAACTTCTAACTCATTAACAACTAAATTTTAATTTCAAGCCATTTACTTTAATGTCATTTAATTCTAGCCTTTACTCATTTGCCATTGTTCATATCATTCTAATTGTTTATGTTAATGCAATTTTCACTTTGTCCACTTGGACCATATTGTGTGATATATCTTGTTTGTATATATTTTGCTTGTTTGTATGGTCTCTGGCCATTAATGTACATAATAACAACAAAAATCCTAAAAAACTTTTGTGTGGACTGTTGGCTTGATCTTGGACAAATGGACTTAGAACTTAGGCAATATTCCTATGCTAAAGGACTTGGCCAATGCCAACTTATTGAGAAACCAAGTGCTTGCAATTTGAAACTTCATCTGGCACATCATTCAATATCCCTCTGAGTTCATCTACAACATGATCATTGTGTAGCTGTTATTTTGAACCTGTGACTTGTGGAATTCATCTGTTACATGGGCTATTTTGAAGAAGATCATGGAATGGCTAAAGCTTGGATATGGCTATCTTTATTTAATGCCTTTTGCTCTTCAAGATAATATAATTGTGCATTTGTGTGTTGCTTAATTCTAAATGTCCAAGGGAATTCTGGGTTTCTATTGACATTCTTGTCTATTGGATTGCTACCCATTTGGTCAGATCTTTTCAACTCTTAACTTTTAATTTTGTGCATAGGATTAGTCTCTTAATCTTCTCCCCATTTCTTGAATTTCAAAATCTCTCCCTCCCTTTTCAAAATCTTCTTTGATTGAACTTGTTTTGTTCTAAACTTTGACCACTTTGCGAAAAGGTAGAAACTTTGGCCTTATGCCATTGCATTTTTAAACTTCTCTTTCTTAAATCAAACTTGTAAATAAACTTAACTATTCTTGACTTAAACTTTCAAAAAGCCAAAAGGAACTAACTCATTCAAACCATTTTTAGGCCTTTGTGCCTTTCAAACTTAATTTTGTTAAAAGCAATGCATTCACTTTGAAATTTGTATCACGAACTACGAGGTTTTGATCCCTCATTTTATGTTGGTACGTAGGCACAAGTCCTAAGGACTTGTCAAACACAAAAATATAATTAATGAATTCTTTTCTCATCCCCCCATTCTATTTGTTTGTAAACATCATTTTGTACCAAATACATATGCACACAAAAAGGGCTCCCTAGGATACTTTGGGTGCTAACACCTTCCCTCTGTGTAACCAACCCCCTTACCTGTAATCTCTGACATTTTATTAGTTTTGACTTGAAAACTTCTTACTTTTGGGTTTTGTTCGTACTTTTTCCCTTTTTCCCTTGGAAACAATAAAACCGCGGTGGCGACTCTTGTTATTTGATCTCTAGCTTATCCATAGCTTAATGATCATGAATGTACCGCTACAGTTATCAATAAGTCAATTAAGTGATAACGGATATGATGTAATCTTCAATCAAAAAACATGTAAAGCAATTAATCAAAACAATGGATCAGTCATATTCACTGGCAAGAGAAAAAACAATATTTACAAGATAAATCTTTCAGATTTAAAAGAACAAAATGTAAAATGCCTACTGTTTATTTACGAAGAGCAATGGGTATGGCATAGACGCTTGGGCCACATTAGCATGAGAAAAATTTCTCAGTTAAACAAACTCAAGTTAGTCAGAGGTCTACCCAAGCTGAAGTATTCTTCAGATGCTCTGTGTGAGGCATGTCAGAAAGGGAAATTTTCCAAAACATCTTTTAAAAAGAAAAATATTGTTTCCACCTCTAAGCCTTTGGAACTTCTTCACATTGACCTGTTTGGGCCTGTTAAGACAACATCAGTCAATGGAAAGAAATATGGACTAGTTATTGTTGATGATTTTAGTCGCTGGACATGGGTAAAATTCCTAAAGTACAAGAGTGAGTCTCACTCTGTATTCACTAGCTTCTGTTCCAAAGTGCAAAACGAGTTTGACTCTAAAATCATCAGAGTCAGAAGTGATCATGGTGGTGAATTTGAAAATAAATATTTTGAGGAACTATTTGATTCTAATGGAATATCCCATGATTTCTCCTATCCTAGAACTCCACAACAAAACGGAGTTGTAGAAAGGAAGAATAAGACACTCCAAGAGATGGCTAGAACTATGATCAATGAAACAAATGTGGCTAAGCACTTTTGGGCTGAAGCAGTAAATACAGCGTGTTATATTCAGAATAGAATCTCTATAAGACCTATTCTGGAGAAGACTCCCTATGAACTGTGTAAAGGAAGAAAACCCAACATTTCTTATTTTCATCCTTTTGGATGCTCTTGTTTTATTCTTAATACTAAAGAACATATGAACAAGTTTGATTCAAAAGCACAAAAAGATATTATGTTAGGATACTCAGAACGCTTTAAAGGCTACAAAATATACAACACAGAAACCAAAATTGTGGAAGAATCAATCCATGTTAGATTTGATGATAAGCTTGACCATGAAAAGTCAAAGCTAGTTGAGAAACTTGCAGATTTGGAGATCACTATTGAAGGTTCTGACGAAAAGATTAAAGCACCAGAAGTATCTGAAAGACAAAATCCAGATGAATCTGAGGCCTCAACCATTCAAAAGAAACCAAGGTGTCATTCCAACATCTCTGAAGATTTGATTCTGGGAAACAAGGATGAACCTGTCAGAACCAGGTCAACATTCAAAGTATCTGAAGAAACTTCTCTAGGATTAGTATCTCTAATCGAACCTACTTCCTGCGATGAGGCACTTCAAGACAATGACTGGGTTCTGGCCATGAAAGAAGAGCTAGAACAATTCTCAAAGAATTACGTCTGGGATCTTGTTCCAAAGCCCAAAGGAACTCACATTATTGGAACCAGATGGGTATTTAGAAACAAACTGAATGAAAAAGGAGAAGTTGTCATAAATAAAGCACGACTGGTGGCACAGGGGTACAGTCAACAAGAAGGCATTGACTACAATGAAACCTTTTCCCTAGTTGCCAGGTTAAAATCTATTCGTTTACTTGTTTCATTTGCTATAAATCACTCAATCAAACTATATCAAATGGATGTCAAGAGTGCATTTCTTAATGGTTATATATCAGAAGAAGTTAATGTCAATCAACCTCCAGGCTTTGAAAATTATAAATATCCAAAACATGTTTTTAAACTTAAGAAATCACTATACGGTTTAAAACAAGCTCCTAGAGCTTGGTATGAAAGACTAAGCAATTTTCTTCTGGAACATGACTTTATTAGAGGGAAGGTTGAATCTACACTCTTCTATAAACACGTTAGAAATAACCTCATGATATGCCAGATATATGTTGATGACATTATTTTTGGTCCAGCTAACCCTTCTGTATGTCAAGAATTCTTTGAGCTAATTCAGGCAGAATTTGAAATGAGCTTAATGCAAGAACTAAAGTTCTTTCTAGGGATTCAAATCAATCAAGCTTCAGAAGCTACCTACGTCTATCAAGGTAAATACATAAAAGACATTCTGAAGAAGTTTAAGATGGCTGAATGCAAACCGGCTAAGACACCTATGCATCCAACCTACATTCTAGAAAAAGATGATATTAGTCATAAGGTTTGTCAGAAGCTCTATCATGGTATGATAGGCTCTCTTCTCTATCTGACAGCTACACGTCCTAATATTTTGTTTAGTGTATGCCTCTGTGCCAGATTCCAATCAGATCCTAGAGAATCTCATTTAACAGCTGTTAAACGAACCCTCAGGTATCTAAAAGAAACCCTTAACCTGGGCCTGATGTATGAGAAAACATCAGAGTATAAACTCTCTGGTTATTGTGATGCAGATTACGCATGGGACATGATGGAACGTAAAAGCACATCTGGGAACTGTCAGTTCTTGGGAAATAATCTCATATCTTGGGCCAACAAAAGGCAATCAACCATAGCTCTGTCAACTGCAGAAGCAGAATATATATCAGCATCGCTCTTCACTACCCAGATGCTCTGGATGAAGAATCAACTTGAAGGCCTTCTGATCTTTGAGAGTAACGTTCCTATTTTCTGTGATAATATTGTTGTCATCTTTTTAAGTAAGAATCCTATTTTGCATTCCAGAGCTAAGCACATAGAAATAAAACATCATTTCATTAGAGACTATGTTCAAAAAGGGGTAATTACCTTAAAATTTATTGATACAGACCATCAATGGGCTGATATTTTTACCAAACCCCTCGCTGAAGATAGATTCTTATTTATCTTGAAAATTTTAAACATTCAAATTTGTCTAGAATGAAATGTGCCTCTGAAATAGCAAAATAAGACTCTAAAGTAAACACTTGGAATCTGTGTCTGACTCTGATGCTACTACCAATTAGAAGCCATCTGACTCAGAAATCCTCAGGATCCAACCCTTTGGTATTCCTAAAGATCAGATAAAGTAACATGTGGTACATCTTGCGTCTGACCTTGGAACTTCTAGGCAGTTGTCTAGCAGAAATCAAGAGACAGACTCTTGATATCTCCTCGAGCAGTGTGTTGATTTGGGGATTAGACCTGCATCATGGGTTGTAATCATTCTCCTCCAAACGTGCTTACTTGGTTAACGTGCTGCATTTTATATCTTAACAGTTAAACTCTCTTTCTATTGTCATTTTGCATGCATCCTAAATGTGTATAAATTCATTTCATAAACTACACTTGCACACTTTACACTCACGACCTCACAAAACCCTCTCTCTCTCTCTCTCTCTCTCAGTTCTTCATCTCCTTCAAGAAATCTGCAGTTTTTCTTCAAGCTCTTCATACTTCAACATCGTCTTCAATTGTTCTTCATGGATTCTCAGCAACAATCAGTTTACAACTTCTCCCAACAAATGAACTCAACGGAGCAAACACCTATTTCAAGTCAACAAACTACAGCAACCATCGGCGCCGTCTCAACCCCAATCTACAGGGAACCCCATATCCTCGATCGTGATCCTCACATCCATCTAGCAACTCCTCTTAAGAAGCTTGAAGTTCTATGTGAATCGTTAGTTGATTTCGAAAACATGAAGAGAAATGGCGTAGACCTTACTGAAGAATTGATAATGCAAGGGTGGGAATCCTACTTTCAACGCCTTTATGGTCATGTGCACACAAATCTGGTAAAGGAGTTCTTGCGTTTCGCAGACTCAGATGATCACTACATTGTCTCCTACGTTCTGGGAGTCAATATAGTCATCACTGAAAAATCCATTGCCTCTCTTCTGAACATGGAGAAGACAGGACGAAGACGCATCTACAACATAAACCCTAGGGCAAAAATATTTGTCCCAGGAAATCAACCCTACCATCTTCTAACAAAATGCAGAAGGCAAGCCTTCCAAGAATAAAGAGCTACATCAGAACCTCCGTGTCTGGCTGAAAATCATCCTAGGCACTATTCATCGTCGCCCTGCATCAAACTCTTCTGACTACATCAACACCGATCAGAAGTGTATCTTGTACTGCATTCACAAGGGGCTGAAACTCTGTCTACCAGCACTGCTCTTCAAGTACCTTAGAGACTCAGTCAAAGACACCAGAAACAACATGAAGACCAGAAACTACATCCCTCTAGGGAGGCTGATATCTGATGTATTGATTGAGAGTGGCTTAGTGGATCACTTGATTCAGCTCAGACTCGTGGAAGATGTCACTATTGACATTGGCAGACCGCTGAATGCTCGGAATCTGAAGAGCATGGAGATCATTGATCAAGTCAGAGCCAAACCAACTCTTGATACCTCCTAGGAAGCACTCAAGGATCAGAGGGAGATTCCCGACGGACTCTACCTGTTCTCCAAGATTAACCCTCTAGAGGTAGTTGCCTACTATCTACAAGATCTGGCAAATCAAGGAGTTGACATCTCTGAATTCTCAGTAGATTGGCTACCTGAGCAACCCCCTAACTTCATGAAGAGGACACGAAAACCCTTTGAGAAGTCCAAGAAGGCTAAGAAAGCTAGGCTGGGAGAATCCTCTGGATCAAGACCTCTAGTTCCTCTGGTTGGCTCTCCAAGTAAGTCTGTACCTCTCCTTCTCTCTATTAAAATTAAACCAATTGCTTCTTCTCTTCCCCAAACCACTCCCATATACACCTCTTCTGAAAATCCTCCCTCAACCACCAAATCCTCTAATCCACCCTCTCTCAAATTCAACCTCGCTACCACAACACTACCCGTTTCAGAAGCAGAAATGCTGAATGAAACTACTTCACCATCATCATCACCATCTCCCTAATCCCCACCTTACTACGTACTCTCCTCCGACAACGAACCCTCTGACCCCCAATCCCCCACTTTGGCTCAGCTACAAGCTCGTGCTCTGGCCTCTCAACAGCCATCACACCCTGAACCTGAACCAGAAGTCACTTCCCCACCTCCTGAACATCCAAATCCAATCACATTTGAACCACTTCAAACACCACCACCTGCACAATAATAACCAAATCCACCTCCTGAATAACCAATCAGCTCTGAACCGCAACCAACCTACTCACCATCTGAACCAACCCCACAACCTGAACAATCATCAAAGTCACCCTCTGACATTCCCACACCCATCACTTATGTTGCCTCCATAACTCCCACACTTAATCTCAATGCCCCAAACTCACCCTCTCCATCCTCTGCCACTGAACCAGAAACTACCCTTCCTACCCTTGAAGAAACAATACAGGTTTTTGCAGAGTCTTCAGTCAAGAAGGTCAACTCTCTGACCATCAATTCTGGGATCAATGATGATCCCTCTATTGTAAGGATCCATTGGAACAGAGTGATAAGTTGGATGACCTCTGACGCCTTCAAGCTGAAAGGCCTCTCTGAGCAAGTCTGCAACGACTTTATCAGAGACGCTGGTATTAGACTTCAAGAGCGCTTAGCCAGAGAAGTTGAGGAACGGGCAAGGAAGGAAGCTAAAGAGAAAGCACGCTAAGAAGAACTACATCGAATCAGAGAAGCTGAAGCCAAGGCTGCCGCTGATGCTGTTGTTGCTGCAGCTGCTGTTGAGGCTGAGGCAAAAGCTAAAGCCGAAGCTGAAGAAGCAACCTATATTGCTGCATAAGAAGCTTCCAAGGCTAAAGCTGATGCACTGACTCAGAGGGAGCACTCCAACTTTGGGTTCGTCCCTCTGGTCTTGAAGACTCTAGAGGAACTGCAGAAAGAACAACGGGTAGTTCGAGCCAGGATGGATCAACAGGATTTTGTCAACCTCAACATTCAGAACATGTTGTCCCAGTTACTCCAATGGATGCCTTCGCCTCCAAACCCTTAGGCACCTAGGCCAATTGCTTGTTGCTTTCTCTGTTTTGATACTTTCTTTTTGCTTTCTACTATCTGCTTTGTGCTGCTTATCAGTAAATGCCTTTTATCAATATCAATTCTTTTTGCTATGTCTTTTTGATTCTGACAAAAAGGGGGAAAACTAAAACAGCTCTGATGGAAACATAACTAAATCTTCTCAAAGCACTGCAAACATTATTAACAAATTATTACTAAATCAATGACTAAAGATATGCAAGAAAAGCACTAAACCAAGGAAGGTCCGATAAGAACTTCTGATTAATCCAAGGATCTAGCTCAGGGGGAGTCCCCTTTTATATCTGATCTGAAATACTTCTTTACTGTTTCACCTATGCTGTATTGTTTTGTCATCATCAAAAAGGGGGAGATTGTAAGAACAAAGTTGGTTCTACAATGTATCTCTAAGATTTTGATGATAACAAAGGATGAATTAAAAATGGTACTCTAACGAAATTTTTCCTTAGTGTGCAGAACTCTGATCAAACATCAGATAGACAAATACATCAGATACAAAATTCAACTATCAGATGCTACTAAGAGAGAACGCGTCCAAAAGGCTCTGACTCTGATCAACGCAGTAACCAGCGCAACATAAAGAAGTCAGAAACTCTGGTAAAGAATACTGAATCCAGACTCTGAATCTGAAGAAGTCTAGAGCATAGAAAAACTCTGATGTGGTCAGATATAATCAACCTCTGAAGTTAAACTCTGATTTATCAAGACTCTGATACAGATTCACCCGTTCAGAACACGTAACCGAAAAGAAATATGGTTTTGGAAAGAAATTATTTCTAGAAGGAAATAATGAGGCGCACAAAACTATTTTAGAAAGAAACAAGGAGAGTAATGACATTAAACATTCTTCAATGACCAAGATCCTGTCATCACTCCAACGGTTCTTCTCAACGCCTATATAAAGGACGGAATACTTCAAAGACAATACACCTGAGACACACAGAATACAACAACTCTCATTCATCTTCTCTTTCTGTTTCACAAGTTGCTGCTCTTATGTGAACAACTATTGTTCTTATAATTCTGTAATACTTGCTTGTTTGTTAGAAGTACATTACATTACAATTCATACTTTTGCTTAAAATACTTCCTCAAGTGACTATGTGTAGTTTGAATACTTTGGAGGGCTAAGGGATTATTCTCTTAGACGATTGGTTATGTAATCTTTCAAGATTAGTGGATTAAGTCCTTTTTAAAAGGCGAAATCACCTTGGCCGGGTGGATTGGAGTAGCTTTGAATTTCAAGCGAACCAGTATAAAATCCTGTGTTATATTTCTTTTACTCTGTGTGTGTCTAAATTCTCAAAAGGCTTTTATTTCCAAAAACAATTCAAACCCCCTTTCTTGTTTTCCTCTACCTTCAAATGGCACCCAAACGAAGAATGATTATGTGTAGTTTGTTTGTGTGTATGTGATCAGTCACCATTTCTGCTATAGTTATTATCATTTTAACAGGTGAAAGTAAGCGAGTCATTTGCATTTTTCATATAGATTAAGTGGTTTTTACACTTTCTTTTACCATTAATGTCATTTAATTTGTTCACTGTTGTTCATCAATTTGTTTTCGTTTTCCGTATTTTATGCTTGGGTTGTGTGTTTTTACTGCATTCAGGTTCAAACAAATGTTCAAGTACGATCGGATGTAGAAACCAAGGACAATCGCAAAGAATCAGAGAAGTGTTCCCATGCTCTAGTAGGCCTACTACGGCCACCCGTAGCACCTGTTACGGGTCGTAGCATGGAAGCCTGAACCAGAATCCAAGTCCAAACAAAATAGGGGTCCACTACGGCCACCCGTAGCACCTGCTACAGGCCGTAGTGGAAGGTCTGGAACAAAGCCCAGATTTCACAGAGACAATAGCTTGTTATGGCCACCCATAGCAACTGCTACGGGCCGTAGCAGAGGGGCCTGGACAAGAGCATCAAAGATAGGGGCCTGCTACGGCCACCCGTAGCATCGGCTACAGGCCATAGTAATCATGCATGCAAAAACTAGATATTTCCTTTGTTTTTGTTAATTTTAAATGAAGGGCGTTTTGGTCTATCAAAGACCTGAATTTGCTGACTATTGTGCATCTGTGTGAGGAGAGAGAAAGGAAAAAGGAGGACTTTTCTATTTAAGGGAGTTTTCAGGTAACATCAGGGACACACTTTTTGGAAAGAAAAAATCACACGATTCAGAAGTGGAGAAAACAAGGTCTTGGGGGAGACGATATTTTCATGAGCGAAAGCAATTAAAGATCAAATTTCATCTGAATACTTGTAATATCTACATTTTATCTTTTGATTTCCTTGAATACTATGATTAGTTAAACCCATCAATGCTATGGGGTGTCCCTGATTAGAATATGTAATGACTTTGAGTTTATATTTGTAATAATAATATTGTTTTCATAATTAATATATTCTCTTGATGTTCTTAATGCTTTCTCTTTTGGAACAATTCAGATTGTTATATGATTGTCAATTAGGTTGGACCTCCGTTGGTAATGCTTTCATGAGATTATTCTACAGTAGATATTACCTAGGACTAGGGATACCATGTAGAAACCAAATTGTTCTTGATATAATCATGCTTAATTTCATCGGTCAATTTCTATGCACATAGAGATTAGGTATGAATGATTAAAGGTTTTATCACTAAGACATTAGGATAAAATACCCTTAAGAACTAGTATTAATTACTTGATATTTGTTGTTGCAATTGTGTCTCAGAGTTGTTATGGGATAGCGGAAGACATACTAGTGACAATAGAGGAATTTAGTTTTCCTGTTGATTTTGTGATCATAGACATACCTAAGGATGAAGAGACACCTATCATTCTTGGTCGACCATTCATGCGGACAAGTCGACGCAATTTCAACATAGACCATGGTACATTAACTTTAAAAGTTTATGATGATGAAATAACCTTGAATGTTCTTGAAAATAGGAAGCTAGAGGTGGAAAAAGAGTATCACTATCAAGTAGGCATGATCAGGACAAATGTGGAAATCCAAAGTGACATGCCAACATCAGAGAAAGTCTCTAGAAGGCCATCTCAACTGGTCTCACCTCCATTAGTAACCCCGAGTGAAAAAACTCCTATTTTCATTCCAAAAGCCATGAGAAAGAAGAGAAAGTGAAATCAAGGTAAGGATATGGAAGTTAGAAAGGACTTGTGGCACAAAGGAGTTCATACCTCTAAAAAAGATTATTTCTTAGTTTTGGAAAATAAGTGCAACAAAAGAGTTCATATCTTCTAGTTGTTTACTTTCATTTAGAAAGATGATAATTGTAGCTTTAATGGTTGTGCAAAAAGTACCCAAACTGAAGGCATGTGTGTCCTCTATGCATGTTAACTCGCCAAAATATTTTTTTATATACCTCTAGATGATCTAATTGGTTTAATTGAGTTAGACTGAAAGTTGAGCAGGTTTACCACAACTGATTGAGAAGCCACATCGAGCAAGAGATATTGTGGAGGTTGTCAGCTTTATCCAACATGGTGAGAGCAGAAAAAGCCAAACACAATGTACATCATAAGAGATAATTCATCTATGTCTTTATCATTCAGAACTTGCATTCTTTTCTGATTTCGGTCGCACGATTACACACATTGAGGCACCTTGTTTTTTCTACCCCTGGGCCTTTCTAGCCACCCTTTTTATTATTATCCATTGTTAACCCCATTTGAGTCATCACCCATTTGTTTGCTTTTTATTAAAAAAACCACATAATATTAACCCATGGCCAAAACACTCCCCCACCATGTTCAAAGTATTTAGGTGAGTTATCAGATCCATGTTCATTCTAAGTTTGGGGTTGTTGTTGGTATAACAAGCTTTAAGTTTGGGGTAGTTGTGCAATGTTAGTACAAATGAGGGCTCATGATGATTGAAAAAAAATATAAGAAAAGAAAAAGAAAAGATGAAAATTTGAAAAATCAAACTCAAATGAATAATAGAAAAATAATCATCATGGAACTTAAAAGAAGGAGAATTCAGCGGATATTGAAAATAAAGACAAATCCAAAAGTTGAATCCTCGATAACAATGAATCCATCAGAATAAGCATAGTGAAGATAACGATCATATTGACTCTGAACCTTAGCTTACTTTCCCAAAATTATCCCATCTTAACCCTAGCCCCGTTACAACCATAGAGACTTCAAAGAGTGTGTGTGTCGTGCATCTTGACATCAAAAGAGAATTTACTCTAGCATATGGTATGATATTGCATACTATGAGTTTTGAGTGTAAAACACATTGACACCCGAGAGATTTGGTGAGAGTTTGAATTGAGCTGACAGGTGAAGCAGTACTTTCAAGTGAAGGTGTGGTCAATCAATCAACCTCGATAATCCAGCAAAAACCAAAGGTATCAGTAAATGAGGGCCATATAAGATCTTAGAGGTATGATGGTACGTGAAATTTTTTTATTTCATTTGGGAGTGACATGAGTCTTTGTACTTAAAGTTTCTTGAGGACAAGCAACAAGCTAAGTTTGGGGTTGTGATCAGTCATCATTTGTGCTATAATTATTATCATTATAACAGGTGAAAGTAGGCGAGTCATTTGCATTTTTCATGGTTTAAGTAGTTTTTACACATTCTCTTACCATTAATGTAATTTAATCTGTTCACTCTTGTTCATCAATTTGTTTCCATTTTCCGCATTTTATGCTTAGGTTGTGTGTTTTTACTAATTTCATTTCAAACAGATGTTCAAGTACGATCGGATGCAGAAACCAATGAGAGTCTCAAAGAATCAGAGAAGTGTTCCCATGCTTCAGTAGGCCTACTATGGCCATCCGTAGCACCTGCTACGATCCATAGCAGGGAAGCCTAAACCAGAAGTCAAGTCCAACCAAAACAGGGGTCCACTACGGCCATCCGTAGTGGAAGGTCTGGAACAAAGCCCGGATTTCACAGAGACAGTAGCCTGCTATGGACACCCGTAATAGAGGGGCCTGGACAAGAGCATCAAAGACAGGGGTCTGTTATGGCCACCCGTAGCACCGGCTACGGGCCGTAGTAATCATGCATGCAAAAACCAGATATTTCCTTTGTTTTTGTTAATTTTAAATGAAGGGCGTTTTGGTCCATCAAAGACTTGATTTTGCTGACTATTTTGGATCTGTGTGTGGAGAGAGAAAGGAAAAGGAGGACTTTTCTATTTAAGGGAGTTTTTCAGACAACACCAGGGACACACTTTTTGGAAAGAAAAAATCACACGATTCAGAAGTGGAGAAAATAAGGTTTTGGGGGAGACGAGATTTTCATGAGCAGAAGCAATTGAAGATCAAATTTCATATGAATACTTGTAATGGTTGCATTTTACCTTTTGATTTCCTTGAATACTATGAGTAGCTAAACCCCCAAATGCTAAGGGGTGTCCCTAATTTGAATCTATAATGACTTTGAGTTTATATTTGCAATAATAATATTGTTTTCATGATTAATCTATTCTCTTGATGTTATTAATGTTTTCTCTTTCGGAATAACTGAGATTGTTATATGATTATCAATTAGGTTGGACCGCCATTGGTAATGCTTTCATGAGATTATTCTACAATAGATATTACCTAGGACTAGGGATACCTTATAGAAACCAAATTGTTCTTGATATAATAATGTTTAATTTCATCGATCAATTTCTATGGACATAGATATTAGATATGAATGATTAAAGGTTTTCTCACTAAGACATCAGGATAAAACACCCTTAAGAACTAGGATTACTTAATTGATATTTGTTGTTGCAATAGTGACTCAGAGTTGTTATGGGATATCAGAAGTTGTACTGGTGACAAAAGAGGAATTTAGTTTTCCTGTTGATTTTGTGATCATAGACATACCTGAGGATGAAGAGACACCAATCATTCTTTGTCGGCCATTCATGCGGGCAAGTCGACGCAATTTCGACATAGACCTGAGGAATATACTACAAAGGAAAAATAGTACACTTCCTATTTTCCGATCAGTATGCATAGAATATAGGTTGAAGATGATGAGCACTCTTTTGAAATTCCAGTTTCATTTGTGATTTTCTCAAAATCACTTGACAGAAATGATGCATGAATGAAGTATATATATGTGTGCAAGATAGAAGCAAAAGGAATGCAAGAGGTTTAGAAAATAATGCAAATTTTCAATATTTTTAATGCATGTACCGACCTATGTAAGTCATGTGTTGGCACAAAAGATGCATGTGTTGACATGTAGAGGCGACACATCAAATAGAAGCTCTGAGCTTTAAAAATGGGGTACATGTGTCAACCTATAACTCGTATGTGTCGAAACATAGGAAAATGTTTCTTCTATGTGTCGACCTATAGCACGTATGTGTCGACACATAGACTACTTTTCACATAAAATCATGTTTTTAATGCATGAAACCTTTTCTAAATCATTTCAAAATGTTTTTATGCTTCTTAATGCTAAGATGCACACTAATACTCAGAGGATAGCGTCCAATATACATAAAGCTAAAGTATCCTAGTTTTAACATCATATAAAATACATATAACGGAAAGTTGCACTCACATACTCCCCCCTTTTTTTTATGATGGCAAAACCTAAGACAATGTGTTTCATGTCTTCATGAAGGCTCCCCCTGAATGTATGCATCCCAACTTCATCTTGCATATGCTTATCCCCTTTGACAATATCAAAAAGAGACAAAGTAATCCATGAGAAGTATCTTATATCACACATAAACCAATATAATACACAAAGGTGTTTGCAAAGATAAGATCATCAATAACATAACACTCACATAGAATGATGTAAATATTGAAATGCTTAAACGTAAATAAAAGCAATTTAAGCAACAATATGACATAGTTGCCACAAGTCATGCCAAATAACATAACAATAAACATGAAAGATGAAGGATATAGTGCAATAAAAAAACTCTTGAGTTGATACAAAAGCAACACGTTTACATGACATATCTCTCAAATGTTGTACACGCATGTGCTCTAGCAAGGCGAAGATTTAGATTTATCACCACTCAAACCAAAAACATAAATGTTATCATAACCATGACACACTACAAGAATTTTGTTGACATTATAACATGTTCAAACATATTTCATACTGGAATAAATAAACAACAATCTCACATATATCATGCAAGAACTAATAATAGATAACATGCTTATACACAAAGAACATATTTCAAGTATGAAAGAAGAATAACATGAAGTCACTATAAGCATATAAATTGAAATACATCAATTGAAATTTTTAGAAGTGAACATTCATGAAATATTTTATACATCAAGCATATCAAGCATTTGGAACATACATAACATGAAAAAGTAAAAGGCTTACTTTCAAATAGGGGAAATGGAATAATATAACCTCATGTATGAATTGATGAAGGATGCCCTCATATTTGATTGAAATTTCAAGGAGAGTTAGAGCAAAAGTATATAAAGTGCATGCAATAAATAGGCAATATTTGAGATATCAAGTATGCCTAATTCCCTTCATTGAAAAACGGTTCCATCGCAAGAGATTTTGTAAAGATATCTGCAAGTTAATTTTTGTTATCAACATGCTCAAATATGACATCTTCTTTTTCAACATAGTCACGTAGGAAGTGGTGACGTATCTCAATATGTTTAGTGCAAGAGTGTAACATAGGATTTTTGGTTAGGTTAATAGCATTAATATTGTCGCACATTATAGAAATATGTTGTAGTTTAATATCAAATCAAGTAGTTGTTGTTTGAGCCACAATATTTGAGCATAACAACTACAGGCTGCGATGTATTCTGCCTCGGCGGTTGACAAAGTAACAGAAATCTATTTCTTTCTATGCCAACTTACTAAGGAGTTTGAAAACATGTGGCAAGTTCAACTAGTACTTTTCCTATCCGACTTGCAACCTGCAAAACCAGAATCGGCATAACCAACCAAACTATAATCACTTCCCTTGGAATACCAAATCCCATACTTAGATGTACCATGAAGGTATCTAAGGATGTGTTTTACGGCTTTTAAATGTGATTCCTTAGGAGATGATTGATAACGAGCGCATATACACACGCTAAACATAATGTCTGACCTAGATGTAGTAAGATATAGAAGAGATCCAATCATACCTCTATACTTCTTGACATCAAAATCCTTACCATTTTCATCTTTTTCCAAGTTTCCATTTATGGGAATTGGAGTGTCAATCAATTTTGCATCTTCATACCAAATTTCATTAGCAATTCCTTGCAATGTTTTCTTTGACACATGAATGTCCCTTTGTTGAGTTGCTTGATTTGAAGACCAGGGAAGTAGTTCAACTCCCCTATGAGACTCATCTCAAACTCACCCTGCATTAGCTTAGAAAACTCATTGACTAATTGCATGTTAGTGGAACCAAAAATGATATCATCAATATAAACTTGAACAAGAAGAGTACGTTTTCCTTGACATTTAATGAAAAGTGTAGTATCTACCTTCCCTCTAGAGTATCCTTGATCGAGTAAAAACTTACTAAGTTGCTCATACCACGCCCTAGGGGATTGTTTGAGCCATACAAAGCTCGTTTTAATTTATAAACATGATTAGGATACACTTGATTTTCAAAACCGGGAGTTTGTGAAACATACACTTCCTCATTAATATATCAATTAAAGAAAGCACTTTTCACGTCCATTTGAAATAACTTGAAATCTTTGGAGCATGCAAAAAAATTAACAATATAGAATACATCTGAGGATATTAAGATGAGGTCACTAGAAACGTGTAAATTGAAACACACCATGTATTATACACTGAGTATATCATATACCTTTGAAGAATAAATAGGTAAAAGAAAGGGCTTACTTACAAAGCGAAAATTGACACAATATTACCTCACCGTATAAATGACGAAGGATGCACATGCACTCCACAAGGAACTCTCGAACGGAAGTTGGAATAAATGCAAATGTGCCACAAAACCTTTTGACATCAAAACTCTTACCATTTTTCACTTTGATAAAGTACACGATAGTGTGATTTGTAATATATCCAAGCAATTTATTGATTCGATGATCATCATTTTTGGTTGGACTTTCATTCTTGTCCTTTTCATGTTAGTTATCTTTCTCCTCCTCGGGTTTCATCGTCTTAGGTTGATCAATCCCTTATTCGATGTCCTTGAGTATGTATTTTGAAGATACACCTACATCATGAAACGAAATACCTTTTCTGACATTTCTCAGATAGAAAGTATTAAATATAGTCTACACATCTTTTTCCAATTAATGAACATTAGTTGTTGTCTCCCTTGGTCACACAACCCTTATTCCTTGCCACAAAGTCAATGAAATATGGAGATGTCACCCGTCATATGTCTTGGGCATCCACAAACGAGATCCCATACTCTCTTCATAGAGCCAAGACATGTATTCTACAATATCAACAAAAAATGTTAGGTTCCCAATCTTCATTGGGTCCTTGAGGGTGAGTGAAATCAAGGTTGCATTTGGGAAACCATTGAAAAACACCTTTAGGAACAAAAAGTTTCCTAAACTTGCATTTTTCAATAGTATGAACTTTCTTGAAACAATAGTGACAAGATAAGTTGTGATGAGATGTACTTTTGCTTTTTGAGTCCTTTTGAACTTATTTATACTTTTTATATGAAAGGTTCAAAGACCGTTTCAAATTTGATGGATCAATAGCAAGTGTAATCTTTGGTTGTAATGCCTTGTCCAATTTAGCTTGAAGAGTATTTACCTCTTTTTTCCAAATGTGACAAGTTTCACAACCAAAGCATGAAGGTTCTTCATTCTCATTATTATCTTTTTGAATACATGCCATAGATTTCTTAAGAGTTTCCATATTCTTTTCGGTTTCTAAAACTTTATCTTTTAAGTGTGAAAATATTATTTTGTTTGAAGCTAACTTTTTAAAAGCGTCTACGACTTATCTATGTAGATTTTCAAAAGTTTTTTGTAATTGAGAATCAAATAATTCATTCATAGATTCAAGCTTAGAATGACTTATATTCTTATTCTTCTTTTTGTTGGCCATGAAGCAAATCTTGGTTGATTCGACACTTGAACTTGAGCTTTCATCACTTGAATAATCACTTTCACTTTCCCAAGCAATATAAGCTCTTCTAGATTTCTTATGATGATCATTCTCTTTGTCTTTCTTGATCAAAGGAGAATCCGGCCTATAATGACCGACTTTTCTACAATTGTAGCATAAAATTCTAAGTTTACCCTTCTTATTCTCACCTTACTTTGAGGAGTTAGATAGAATTCTAAATTTGATTAGGTTCTTGCTGGAGTGCTTGACTCTATTTTTCCTTATATACATATGGTACCTTTTGACGAACAACCCCATCTCTTTTATCATTGGAATTCTCATCATCTCTTATTTCACAATCACTTTTCTCATTGGTTGAGGACTTTGAACTTGAAGCCTTTAGAGCAATAGACTTATTTTCTACCTCCATGTCCTTACGTTTCTACTTCTTTATCTTCTTCTCAAGCTTTTTCTCATGTTTTTCCAAGCAAGTGAGTTTTTGCTCGTATTCTTCTAGTTTGCCAAATAAAGTTGTGAGGTCAAGTGTTTTAAGATTATTTGCTTCTTTAATTATGGTGACCTTAGGTTACCATTCTCTATTAAGACACCTCAAAACTTTATTAGTATCAATATCATTAGAAATAGGCTTACCTAGAGCATTCAAATGATTTATAAGATATGTGAACCTCTTTTGCATGTCGCCAATGGTTTCACCATGCTTCATGCGAAATAGTTCAAACTCTTGATTTAAGGTTTTGATCCTAGCTTATTTAACTTCGTTAGTTCCCTCATGGGCAACTTTTATTGCGTCTCGTATAGCTTTGGCGGTTTCACAATGTGAAACACGATAATACTCATCAACACCAAGTGAGGATATGAGAATATTTTGTGACTTCCAATCATGTTTCCACATTTTCTTATCATTGTCATTCCATTATGCTTATGGTTTTGGTACGACAATACCTTCACCATTGGTCTTTGTAATTTGATTACGACCATTGGTAATGACGTCCCAAACACCCTTATCAACCGAGTTGATATGGATGCGCATACAAGATTTCCAATATCCATAATTTTCACCGATAAAAATGGGCATTGTACACCCCTTTAGGTTCAGTGGACATTTTCTAATAAGAAAATATTATGCACATAATTAACGGGAGCTCGAGTTTCGTACCTCGAAATATAAAAACACGATGCTCGTGAAGCGTAATCGCACGCTCGTGGGATAAACTTAACAGGGTCACCACCGAACTTGATTTATTTCCAAAAAGGGAAAGGAGAAATATCGATAAAACTCCTAAAAGAATGACAATGATATTGGTTGTCGCAACCAAATCAGGATTCATAGTCGATTACGCAAGAGAAAAGTATTAGCACCCCACATGTTTGTTGTACTCAATGGGAACCGTTTAATTAGTTGTGTGCATTAGTGTTATCTTTCAAATGTTAGGCTTTTATTAAAAGGAAAAGAATAGGACAAAAAGGTTTGTTTTTTTTATTGGGGTGACTGAGGAGACTTTGAATCTCGCTCCTATGTATCTCCGTGTGCGATGGAGAACTCAAGACTTACGTAGTTCTGGGTAGAAAATATTTTTTGTTGGTCGATTTTAGTGAAAACTATTTTGTGTCAATCGACAGAAAAGCATTGCTTGCTACCCAAAACAAGTGGAGAAAGGAAAATTTTCATCATGGCCGAATAGATTTACAAATCAACATTCGTGGACAACGTCGCTAGCTTACTCACATGTTCAAATGGACGAAACATTATTTTTGCATTGTCTCGAGACAAAATACCTTTCGTTTCTGAAAAGGGTTTGAGGATCAATCGAGCGGCGGTGAAAAAAGAGTTTGATGTGTTTGATGTGTTTTGGGTGATGGCAAGTGCTTGGATGAGTGAGATATCCATCTCGAATCCTAGCCTCTGAAGCTTGTGGTATTCACCATGTTCCTTTTCCATATTTATTTATAGAAGGGTTTGATATTTTTAAATGTTTTTTTAGGTTTTTGATTGAGAAAACATTTGCGAAAGTCACATTAATGTTTTTTTATATATGATGAGAGCTTGGATGAACGAGATATTCATCTCGAATCCTAGCCTCTAGAGCTCGTGGTATCCACCCTGTTCCTTTTTCATCTTTATTGAAAAGTGTTTAGTAAGTATTAAGTGTTTTTTATTTTTTATTTGGGAAAATGGCTTGACGTTGGATCAAGCTTTTTATTTGCGAATGGATTAAAAAAAGTTGATAGGTTAAGTGTTTTGAAAATGATTGAAGGTGAAATGGATTTGAAAATGAATGGTGGAAACTTGGTGTTGACCATGTATTTTTGAAAATGAAACTCGGTGTTGACCAAATATTTTATATTTTTTTAAACGTTGATTTTATTTTTGTGACCGATTACTTATTTAGTTCATTTTAACTAACTAAAAGATATGAAAATAAAAAGCGAGAAAATAAATACAAATTTCAAACAAGGGATGGGGGTACATTTTATCAATGGGGATATAATAAACGATAAACATACAGGTCATCAAACAAGTAAATATAAACACAAGGATCTCATTGTAAGAAGGCCTAAGAGTAAGCCACGGGACCGAAAATAAATTGAAATCGAAAGCAAACTAAATTTAGCTCTAAGCTAACTTAAAGTGGGTCCATGTATGAATCACTCTATAAGAAGCTAAGCAATTGAATTTATGCATCCAAACGATGTTCAAAAGGTAAATTGAATTTAAACTTCCAAATTCGCAATACAATAAAATCGATGCAACAACTAATCAAATAGTACACTTAGTAATTAAAAAACCAAAGCAAATAATTAATTAAGATCAAATCAACTAAATGAATAAAAACCTAATCCATTAATTAACTATTAATTTAAATAATTTAAATAATAAAAAAACAAATAAAAAACACACAAGAGGGATGCATGCATGAAAATGAGGTGGAATTCAGCAAAGAAAAATGGCCCAATCCCAATCCCAACAACCTTAATTAATATTAAAAAATATTAAACATAAAAATAAAATGAAAGTAAATGAAATAAATAAGAAAATAAAAAAGGAACAAAAAAACAACATGGGGGAGGGGAGTTGTACGCTGATTTATACAAGAGAGAGAGGTTATGAGTTTTTTTCAAATTTCAAAATCCTCACTCAGGATTCGACACGTGGCACTGTATAAAACAACAAAAACAAAATACACTTTCTCTCTCAGTGCATCTCTCTCAAATGAACAACATAACACTTTCAGCAAGGAGAAAAAAACTTTATGGAAACTTAATAAACCAAAGTCCACCATCATTCTAAGTTTGAAACTCATCCAATAAAAAAACATTTATAAAATGAAGCAGTAAGAAAACCGAAAATGATGAGTAAGAAAATATACCCCATGATTCAAAGTCTAATGGTTATGTCATTTGGAGCGGTTGTAATGGGAGCGAGTGTTTAAAGTTCAGGTGAAGAGATGTTTAACATGATATCGTGTTTAAGATGCAATGTTCTCGCATGTGGTTTCTCGATGGTCCTCGGTGGTGTGCGGTTGTATGTCTGGTTGTAGTTTCCGACGGGGTTGGCTGACGTCGACGATGTGGTTTGATGTGTGTTGCTGGAGCTTTACGACTAGTCTTGTATTTTTACCATGCAGATTTTTGAGAAGCAACGGATCTTAAACCTTTCTTTTTCCATTTTTGTTTTGATTTTCACAAGTGAGATGCAAGGTGTGTTTATGGTTTCTCGTTTGCTTGTTTCATTAAGTGAACAATTTTTTGTTGATGTTTATGAATGTGCCATGGTAGTTTGAAGTTTCACGGTTTGACGTGGGTTATGTTAAGCTTGTTATGGATGAGAGGTTATGTTGGTGTTGTAAGAGATGATGAAAGGGTGGTTGTTTATGATGTGGGAAAATGAATGGTATGCTTATGAAGTGTAGTAAGGTTATATGTAGTTAATGTTCTTGAAATGCAAGTGGATGGAGGTTAGTAGTGTTGTAGTTTGTTTACGATTTTCTGTTTGTGTGCTAAGGTGTTGAATGAAATGATGGAGATGATGGATTTGAGGGAGGCTCATAATTTTGAGAGGTTTAAAATGGTACTGTGTAGGTTGATGAGAGTTGGAATTATGAAGGTGTGTGTTGTATCATATAGTTTATGGCTGAAGAGAGAAGGAGATATGTGACTTTTATCATTTGAAATGGTGGAGTAGAGTTTATGAAGAAGTTGGTGAGTGTAAGCAAGAAAAACATGTAGCAAGTGGTTTTCACATACATTGGTTGTGAGTTTGTGTTATAGCAGTGTTTGGAAAGTGGTTGTGAAGAGGAATGTGGTAGGTGTGAGGAAGTGGTATGGTGGGTGGCTGAAGAGTGAAGAAAGGTGGGATGGCGTGTGTAATGTGCTTCGGTTTATGGGAATGATGAGTGAAAGTTTAATGTTGAAGGCGGGAAGGGAAGAAGGAACAGAGAAGAAAGATAAACAAGTTTTCTTGCAAAATTGATAAACTCAATTTTCTTTTTCAGGAAAGTCACACTTTTGCTTTTTTTGAAAATCAGAATTCCCTCCCATCTAGTTGGTCGCCGTGTGGATGAAAAAATGGTTTCTCCCCCCTTCTCTTCAGCCTCACATTAGCTTATATAGGGATCAATAAGGGTTACTTGTTTTGAAGAACTCCACAAAAGCCCTTGTCTTTTATTTTAGAGTGAAATTAGTTTAAATCAAATAATTCAAATAAAAAACAAACTATTCTTAATAATCAAAATAAAATAGAAAATAAAACATAAATTATCCTATTTAACTATTTTGAATAAATTGACAAAACAACAAAAATAAAAAGGCTCAAAATATTTAAAAAAAAACATCAGGCGCAAAAATGCTCAAAAAACTAAAATGAATGCACTAAAATGATCAGCACGAAATAAACTTCTCGAAAACATACAGGTTTTGATCAAATTTTGAAATAAAAAATGACTGGTTAAAATGCTCAGATTGATTAAAGTACAACCGGAAAAAGAGTAAAAAAAAATAAAACGAGCACGTCAAGTTAAACTACGTGAAGCGTAGATTAATAAAACGGACGTCTACAAGCTCGATTTTGAGATTTTTTGCCCGCTAATTTCATATTCATTTGAAAAATGATTCAACCGGTTTTCCTGTAGATCCGAAAATTTATTTTTTTCGAAATTTTGGGAATTATATAAGATGAAATGCATGTTATGCTATGCAGATGATGCAAATGTCATGATAAATGTATCGATTTGATGATTCAGGGTCAAAAATAGGGTGTGCCATCGTTATACCACTTGTTAGATGATAGGCAACGATCTAGAGAGGGGTGAATAGATCCCAAGTTAAAAATAAGCTTTACAAAAAAGCTATTTTGAAAATTTTTACAGCTAGCGGAAGTGACCCGAATGGAATCGTCTAAACCGAACCGTTATCAAAAAGCTCGGATATGCGTATGTAGAACCAAGTTATGACAATGAGAACAAATTGATCAAAATACTATTAATTTGATCACTTGAATGCTATACTAAAAATAGATATTATTCACAATGATAAAATACACAAAAAAGCTATAGAGACAAATTATTGAACAACTTGTGTGCAATCGATTTCGTTTAGAATTTTGTATGGTTTTGTTGATCTTCAAATCCAACCACAATCTAGTAGAATGTGATCAACTCAACAAAACCTTTTTCAAATGGTTATCAAAAGGTTTAACCAGATGTATTTTTCATAATTGATGAATTTAACAATTTGCAAATAAAAAGTAAGAGAGAGAGAGAGAGAGAGAGAGAGAGAGAGAGAGAGAGTAAGGATTTGTTTAGGCAGTTCCTCAATCGGCCTCGCTATGGGTAAGTCTACCCTTAATTCAAACTCAAATTGAGATAATGAAATTAATCTTACATTGCAAAAGTAAAATACAATAGAAATGTAGCAATCCAAACCTACAAACCCTATGTTTGATGTTGGTTCTAACACTTTCTCTTCCCTTGATATGAGCTTGATCAAGTCACCTAACAATACCAATTTGATTCACTGTCTCACGCTACTCCTTTGCAAGACCCCCGTTCTTGAAAGCTTTCACTCGATCGAATCAAAACTGTGAATTGTTATAACCTAAGATTTACCAATATGATCCATCGTCTCACGCTACTCTTTTACAAGAAACCCCCATTCTTCAAAACTTTCACTCGATCGGATCCAAATTGTGTAATCTTGTCAAAAACCTTCAAATCCCCAATTGATCTTGAAGGAAAACCCCAACTTGGTTTTCTTATTTGAAACCCACAAATATATCAACCCAATTTACAATTCAATAACCTAAATTGGACGTTATCAACATTGATTCTAAATGGCACCCAAAAAAAGAATGATCATGTGTAGTTTGTTTGTGTGTATGCATAGAATGTAGGTTGAGGATGAACACTCTTTTGAAATCCCAGTTTCATTTATGATTTTCTCTAAATCACTTGAAATAAATGATGCATGAGTGAATTATATATATGTGTGTGCAAGATAGAAGCAAAATGAATGCAAGAGGTTTAGAAAATAATGCAAAATTTCAAGATTTTTAATGCATGTGTCGACCTATGTAAGTCATGTGTCGGCACATACGATACATGTGTCGACCTGTAGGAGCAATACATCAAACAGAAGCTACATGCTTTAAAAATGAGGTACATCTACCGACCTGTAACTTGTATGTGTCGACACATAGGAAAATGTTTCTTCTATGAGTCGACATATAACACGTATGTGTCGACACATAGACTGTTTTTCACATTAAAACCTGTTTTTAATGCATGCAACCTTTTCTAAATTATTTTTTAACATGTTTTTATGCTTCATAATACTAAGATGTACATTAAGACTCAGAGGATACCGTCCAATATACAAATGCTAAAGTATCATAGTTTTGACATCAGACAAAATACACCTAATGAAAACTTGCTCTCACAAAGTTTATATTGAGAATCATTTTTTAAAAACAAATTATTTTTAAAATATCACAATTCAAATTCCTCTTTATTTTGACTATTGTACTTGCTAAAAGTACAATATATGGCAATCCCTTGTAGTTAAGGACTGCCAGAGGTTTTCAAAGTTGTTGTGGTGTTAGAGAAAGCTCACGCAGAGGTGGTGAGAAGCTTTGTATATGTGTTTCTATGATAGAATTAGATTCATTTTCAACCTCAGGGTTGAGACTAGGGGTGTTCGCGGTGCGATTTGGACGGTTTTAACGCTAAAAATCATGGGTTCAATTTTGTTCGGTTTTCTATTAGAAATAAAACTGAACCAAACCAATGTGGTTTGGGTTGATTCTGTTGGTTCGGTTTTTACAAGATTTTTATTGAGTTATACATACACCTATAGAGAACAGCATAACTTTGTGTTTAGTCATTCATACATTACCAAATAATAATAAAACTCATCATACTTAGACAAAAACTTCTCACTTCAATATACAAAAATGAGATTAGACAAAAGTATAATAAAAACCATAAAATAGTGGCATAAAACAATATAAACAACTTTTAAATAAGGAATAAAAATGGAGGATATGAGAGATTAGAGAAGATGAAAAAGAAAGAACATAAGAGACGCAAGATTAGAGAAGAAATGAGTGATAAAAACGTAATTGGAAGAGAAAACAATAACATAAAATTGACAATATGAAAAATAAAGAACATAAGAGAGAAGATATTAGAGTAGAAGAGGTGAGACATACATGGCAAATAATATGAGAAGAATGTGTGATACTACTAGGAGAGATTTGAGAAGGTTGAAACTAAAAATTTAAGTGTGAGTAAGAGAATATTTGTAAGGTTAAGGCGCAATAGGTTTGAGTTTTGGGTTGGATGTGGGATAAGTGGAGTTTGGGTTGTAACATAATGCGATTTGGTTTGGTTTAGTTTGGTTTGTAAAATACAAATTGTAAACCAAATCAAACCGCGTTGTTTTGTTAAAAAATGGCCTAAACACATCCAAACCAAATGCGGTTTTTTGTGGTTTCAGTTTGGTTTGGTTTGGTTTGCAATTTTATATTGGGTTGGGTTGGTTTAGAACACCCCTAGTTGAGGCAATTATAAGAACCTTATGGGCGTGGGTCTGAGATTCCAATACGATATATTATGCATTTCTTAATCTCAGGAGCATGGAAAAAGGTTGGTAATTTCCCCAATTTCTTTGGGGAACGTGGTTATCTCCATTAGACTCCATCTCTTGTATTGTATGAACTGGGACATTTCATCTCCATGTTTTCATAAAAAGTCAAGCAATTTGGGAAATTGGTTTTGTAACCAAATGATGGGTGCTTGTTCCAATAAATGGGTGGCTAGGAAGTTGGTGTAGGAGACATGCTAAGTTTCCTCCCCTTAGTGGACCTTATAGATTGTCTATATTGGGCCTTTTAAAAGTATACGAATACCCAGTTCCCCAAGCACAAGGGCTTGAAAAGGATGAAGTGATTTAACTTTCTTATCTAGACGAGTCCCTCAAGCGCGAAGTAAGACCCTTAAGCATGGGTTAATTCTCTCAAGAATGAAGTGAGTCCCTCAAGCATGGGATGATTCCTTCTAGCATGGGGTGAGCCCATCATGCATGGGATAGAATTCTAGGTACCAATAAGGTTATTCCTAAAACATCAATTGAGGGAAATCCCTAAACGTTAGTTAAGATGAAAAGCATGTGCGGCATTAAAAGCGATTAATGATGATTTAGCCTTGGGAGGGCAATTTGGCCTTAATCCCTCGCACGTGTCACTAACATGGAGAATTTGTTTTAACTGATGTGATGCCTAGTCGGAGGTTGGCGATTAACCCCTACGATTGGAATTCCCTAGTCCTATAAAAGTATTTTGACTTTTCTTCACTAACCCTTTTTTGTATTTTCATCTCCCAAGTTTTCATCTATTTTCTTATATGCGCAGAGTGAACATGTTCTTAGTTCTTCCATATGCAAGTTCTTAACTCTATTTACAAGTATGGTTCTACCATTATGTCATTCCTTTTTATCTTAATAATGATATCAAGGTTTTAAAATGTTTAGGAATGGTTGTGCAATTCCGTCATGAATTTAGACCTTTGGGAGTCATGAGAGCCTTGATAGTTCTAATAGTGATTCTTTTGTTCCTATTATTTTTATCATGAACCAATGGATGAGAAATATTCTAAATATTTTAACACCAAAGAGTTTATGCCTTTGTACTCTAGTGAGGAGCGGATCGTTGTTTTTTACGAAAAATCGAACTTTCTAACATTGGACACAAAGATGATGTGATTTTGGGGTCATGTTCTAACTTTTAAGGATGAGGGGGTAAATATGGCTTCCCTATATGAATTTTTGTAATTGTGTGCAAAGGGTTTCTATAATTATACTTAATTCCCTAACAAGTTCTCTTGTACCTTTTTTTTCCTTTCAGAATTAATCAAATGGTGGGTTTGCACACCTTTTTTTTATTTAATTTATATGAACTACCTTAAAATATTTTTGAACAGGTTTTGGCCTTGTTGTAGCCTTGAAATGGTTCCGTAGGAGGCCGATAATGTTTCCCCTAGGAAGGCAGGGATTCCTTCATGAGGATCTAGCATATGTGGTCACCTCTATAGGATGCAAGGACTCCTCCATGAGGAACCTACGTATGTGATCGTTTCTATGGGTGACAAAGATTCCTTCATGAGGTTATAACATGTGTAATCACCTATAAGGGCAGAAAAGATTCCTTCATGAGGATTCAGCGTATATCATCACCTCTATGGGAGATTTCGATAAGGTTTCCTTTCACTGTTTTAGTTCCTGCAAACAAAGAAACAACAAATCCAAATTTATATGAGAACATGAGACGCCTCATTAAAAACCTTGGCACCTTATTACCGGTGCAGAGAAAAAAGTTCCCCCCAAAGAATGTCATGAATTTAACCATACAAACGGAAGAGACGGTGTCTCTCCTTAATAAAATCATTTAATTAAATTAAGCTAAAATAAATATGGCTTAATGCCTAAACAATATAAAGGGTTTTAACGAGTCTCATATTGTGCCGCCTTCATGTGCTTCTAGAGTAGGGTGGTCATACCTTCATCCTCATAAGTTGCTTCTTGTAGTTGAGCCTCTGACTTCACGCCTACAACATCCACTCTCACATCCCTAGTCTTTTTAGCTTTGGGCTCTCTACGTATAACTTTTTGGCAATCTCTTGATCCCCCTAGATAAATCCCTACTCTCCCGTCTAGGAATGGGTATTTCATACATAAATACAATTTAGATAGGGAGGATCCAAGTTGGTTCAAAGCGGGTCTCCCCATAATCATGTTAATAAGGAAGGTTCATCTATAAGCAAGTACCTTACCTTGATCTTCCTGACGCTCTCCTCGGCTTCAAACATGGTCTTCAAGGTAATATAACCCTTTATATGTACTTGCCCTCCAGAGAAGCCCACCAATGGTCCTTGGAAAGCTTTGAGTCATCCAGGTCCATGTGAAGCCTTTCAAAAGTGTTCCAGTAGAGGATGTTTATGTATCTCCCTTATTCAATCATTACATCTTAATATCCTAATCATCACACCTTACGCTTATTACCACGGGGTCATTATCGTGTGGATGGATGCCTGCAACATCCTTTTTAGAGAAGTCGGTCTCAGATTCTGGGGCTTCCATCTCGCCTAAATCAGAATTAGTGGGTGAGCCTTTGATGGTTAGGATTTGGCGAACGTACCTTCTACGCGTGTAGTTGTTCTCTTTGCCCCGAGTGAATCCTCTTGTGATGGTATTCAAGGTGTGGTGTATATTTATGTCCTCGTCTCCCTAGCTTGGTATGTTTCCATTTTTGGACTCGGGATTCCCATAAGCATCTCGCCCTCAAGAGCTCGATCTATGCGTATTTTGGCAGGCGTTTCCTCTGGCATATTTATTTAGATGACCTTGTTGGATGAGGCGATATATCTCCTTCATGATTTGATAGCAATCTTCGGTGTATTTCCCATTGACCTTGTGGAACTTGCACTATCTACTAGGCTCAGGCCCCATGACATCTGACTTGAGCACTAGTAGTGGTGGAAGTCCATGCATGTGAAATACTTCACACGGTATCTGCTCACGACGAGTGTTCAAAGGCTTGAAGCTTTCTGCAGGTTTTCTATGTGAATTGTGGGGATTTGAAAACAATTGTTTAAAAAATTATTTTCTTTTTCAGAGTCGAAAAACATTTTTAGAAAAATGTTTAAATAATAGCAGCGAAAAAACAACGGAAAGAAAATATGCGGAAAATAAAAAGTTAATGGAAAAGAAAAGACACCATAATTTATAGAGTTTTTGACTAAATGAAGTGACATAATCCTCTCTCAAAGACTTGATCTTGAGAGTATCCAATAAACCTTATAAGATTTTAGTAGGTTGAGCTTACGAACCCCTTTACACAAGGAAAATAAATTTTCAGGTTAACTTCCAACCAAGTAATGAACATCGGTCTGAAGTGGTTAGTGTTTCTTCTAAACAAAACTTGAAGTAGTTAGTCCCCAATATAAACCAAGATTTTCTACATACTTATCTCAAACAAAAGGCTGAGTTTTGAACAGGCTATTCTCTTAAGCATATTGGGGTTTTACACGGGCTTACCTCGAACCGAATTGAGATTTTACACCAGGCTAATATCAAACTAATGTTAATCTTTTACATAGGCTGAGCTCACAAACTGAATTGGGATTTTAATCGGGCTGACCATGAACCAAGTTGAGATTTTACATCAGGCTAATATTGGACCAAGTGGAGCTTTTACATGAGCTAAGCTCTCAGCTTTTACATGAGTTAATCTCTCAAACCAAACCGATATCTTAATACTAAATTTCCAAATTAAGATTTTAATGGGTTTAGCTTTGAACCAAAAAATAACACTCCCTTAAGGATGAGTGTTCAATAAAGAGAAAAACAACATTTGGTGAGTTTAAAATACCACCATTAAAAACAATCACAAAACACAAATACTTTCTCGAAGCGCTATGACTAAATTAAAGTGAGAGAAAGTAGAAAAATGATTTTAGAGAGCGTGCGTGCGTGCGTGTGTGTGTGTGTGTGTGTGCGTATACGCGTGCGTGCGTGCATGTGTGTGTGTGTACGTGTGTGTGTGTGTGTGCGCGTGTATGTGTGTGTACGTGTGTGTGTGCGTGTGTGTGTGTGTATGTGTTTGTGTGCATGCGTGCGTGTGCGTGTGCGTATGCGTGTGTGTGTGTGTGTGAGTGTGTATATGTGTGTGTGTGAGTGTGTGTGCGTGCGCGTGTGTGCGTGTGTATGTGTGTGCATGCATGTGTGTGTGTGCATGTGTGTGTGTGTGTATGTGTGTGTGTGTGTTTGTGTGCGTGTGCGTGTGCATGTGCGTGTGTGTATGCGTGTGCGTACGTGCGTGTGTGTGTGTGTGTGAGAGAGAGAGAGAGAGTGTGTGCGTGTGTGTGTGTGTGTATGTATCTGTATGCGTGTGTGCGTGTGCGTGTGCGTGTGCGCGTGCACGTGTGTGTGTGTGCGTGTGCGCGTGCTTGCGCGCACGTGTGTGTGTATGCGTGTACGCGTGCATGCGTGTGTGTGTGTACGCGTGCATGCGTGCGTGCGTGTGTACTTGTGTGTGTGTGAGTGTGTGCGTGTGTGTGTGTGTATGTTTGTCTATGTGTGTGCGCGTGCGGATGTGTGTGTGTGTGTGTGTGCGTGCGTGTGTGCGTGTGTACGCGTGTACGCGTGCATGCGTGCGTGCGTGTGTACTTGTGTGTGTGTGAGTGTGTGCGTGTGTGTGTGTGTGTATGTTTGTCTATGTGTGTGCGCGTGCGGATGTGTGTGTGTGTGTGTGTGCGTGTGCGCGTGCTTGCGTGTATGTGAGTGCGTGTGTATGTGTGTGCGTGTGTACTTGTGTGTGTGAGTGCGTGTGTATGTGTGTGCGTTTGCGCGTGAGTGTGTGTTTGTCTGTGCGCGTGCGTGTCTGTATGTATGTGTGTGCGTGTGTGCGTGCTTGCGTGTATGTGAGTGCGTGTGTATGTGTGTGTGTGTGTATGAGCATATGTGTGTGTGTGTGTGCATGTGCGCGTGTGTGTGCGTGCGTGTGTGCGCGTGTTCGTTTGCACGTGCGTGTGTGTGTGTGTGCGTGTGCGTGCGTGTGTGTATGTGTGTGTGTGTGTTTTGGAGAGAGAGAGAGAGAGAGAGAGAGAGAGAGAGAGAGAAAAGAAACATATATCTGAGAAACATATTCACCTCGGGTGGTAAAAAAATTGAGGTGAAAAATAGCGTATTTTTAAATTAAAAATGAAATATTCAAGAATGTACAATTTTTAATGAGATAAAAAAATAAACTGAGACTATTGCAATCGAAGCATGTACACTAAATAGATTTACCTCTTGATTTTTCAAATAATCGACAGAATATATTATATATATTTTTTTTATAAAAAAATAGGATACATCCAAATATTTGACATCGATTCTTCAATACGTGGATAAAATTATCATCATAAAATATTTATAGAAATGAGTTTTTCCTTAACATTGATAATGTTAGAGGCCTATACTAAAAACCCAAAAACATAAAGCCCTAGCAGTCTCATTGGACTTAGTAACTGTTAGCCCTCCATGAGAATATTGGTGTAGACATAAGCTTTTTTCTTGAACTTCGATGTCTTAAAAGAAAAAAGCACATAAATTTTCATCACAATTAGTGTTTCTCTTATCAAAACAAGTTCAATTTAATAATGAAACTCGTGCACCACACGGAAATGTAAAACAAGTAAAATATTAATAGCATAGAAAAGTACATCACATTTACCCTTTTTTCCATCCTTAGATATTTATTATTTTTCTAAACCAACCCTTATTTCGTGAAGCATATAAATATCTTACATAGTTTCACAACCTTACAAGTAGTTCTTAACCCTATTTTCAAAACCTACCCCCACTTTTTTTTTCTCAAGATTTTTCCTAAGAAAAATGATGAAAATGGTTCTTGTTTTGTTTTTCTTTGCCTCTACACTTACCCTTTCAGTTTCTGAGTCCTATGATGTTTCTTTGCATCCTCATGCTTTAGATTCCTTTGATGTTGGTTATATCCAGGTACTTTTAATTAATTTGTTTTTTTCTGATAAATAAATAAGATTATTTTTTTGTTAAGTTTATTATATGATGTGAAGAACAATGTTTTGTTTTGTTTTTATGTTTGTTTTATAGATGAAAGGTGCTCAAAACTGTTCTTATTTGGTGATGATTACAACAAGCTGTTCTTCTCCAAAGTTTAATAGTGATAAGATCAGTATTGCTTTTGGAGATGCTAATGGAAACCAGGTTTTGCTTTTACCCTTCCTTTTTATTTTATATATTTTTATTAAATGGAAACAACGGGTGCTCGGTAGAAGCTTTGAGCCAGAGCCTCTTTCTTACATGATAAAATAATGATAGAAAAAAATTATGTAAAATATTTTTAAAATTATTTTATTGTAGTTGGACTCCAACACATTGAATTAATTGTTCATTAAGGGTATATCCGACACAAGATTTTAAAAAGACTACAAAATGGTATAGACCTGTTATTCACTGTTTTTATGTTAGAAAATAAATTGCGATTAATTTACAGTATCGCGATATTTGTACCGATCAAAATCATAAAAGTTTTTATGTTACTGTTTTTAAAACCTTAATCCGACTCAATTCACGTTAAAGGGTGACAAAACGGGTCTAATTCGTTAGCATGTCTGTTTTCTCGAATTTTTTTAGAATGGGTTAAGATTTTAGACTTGTACCGTCTAATATGTTTGTTCCGCTCCGCCTTATTTTTCTTTGAGTTTTTGCTCGTTGGGAAACTACCAAGAATTTTTACAATTTATAGTCTTTAGAGGTGCATAGTTAACACAAGTCCGCTTTCTTCCACCTATTTTTAATAAATATGTCCAAATTTTAGACTCACATCCTCAATTATATTTACCCATCTTATTTTTATCGGGTTTTAGAAATTAGAGATGCTGATTTACTACCCTACTCGTGTAAGTGTAACTTTTCTCGTATTGAATTTGAGTATTTGAACTCGTGGACTCTTTGACCGACAATGATGTCAAACTGAAATGATTGATTTATCAATTTCTTAAAATGTAAAAACAATTAATATATAATCTCAAATCACTATTTTACCACCATCAATATTATAAGATAAATATTACACCAATAATTTTATATTATTTTAATTCTTTCCAATACTATTTATTTATCAGGTATATGCAGCAAAACTAGACGATTCACTTTCAAGAACATTTGAGCAATGTGCATCAGATTCATTTCAGATAGATGGTCCATGTGCATCACCAATTTGCTCAGTCTATCTCTATAGATCAGGTTCATCAGATAACTATGGTTGGAAGCCAGAAAGTGTGAAAATCTATGGATACGATACAGACCCTGTTACATTTACTTTTAACACCTCCATTCCTAAAGATACATGGTATGGATATAATTTGTGTGATACTACTCCTCCATCATCTTCTTCCATTCAAATCTCTGTTCAGAAATGGATTTTGTTTGTAATGGTTTTAGGTTCTGTTTTTAGTATTTGGATGTAGGTTTTAATGTTGTGATTTGCACTTAGATTATATGTTTCCTTTTTGTATTGTCACACCTTAATTATTAGGAGTTTTATGATGAAGGCAAAAATAGAGATATGATATGAGAACTTTATGCAAAAATTGAGATGCAAGAGATATGAAAAAAATAATAATAATTTTATTTAACTTAAATACACTTTTAATCTCCTTATTTTTTTTTTTAATTTTTTAGTCTCTCTTTTAATTTTTTAATTTTATTTTGTCCCCAATTCAATTTTGACCGAGTATTTTTTATCTCTCCACACTTTAGTCTATCTAATAAGTAAAAAAACCGAATTCACACATGATAGTTGGCGTCACATCATTAATTAAAATTAATAACTAAAAATATTAATTATTTTAATTTTGAAAAAAAAAATAATAAGTTAAATAATAAAATATATTTATAAAAACAAATTAAAACATTAAATTGATCATGAAATTCTAAATCATCAATTCATCCCCCTTCCTTCGTCGGTTTCCATCACCTCCTTCGTAACCCAGCTCATGAAATCCTAAATCTTTGTGTAATTGTTCTTAAAAAATATCAGAACCCTATCGTTTACATTATATTATTCTTAATCTTCAACCATGTCCAGATATTTCTAAGAAAGTAATTGCAACAAATCTCATTTCATATGTGACGAACTTGACGAATGTAGATGTGACCTCGATGCACCATTGATGACATCATGGACTGAGGCTAACTGTAACATCCTAAAAATCCGCGCATAATAATAAAAGAAATTAATTAAAGAAATACAATCACTTAGAGTGTCACTCATAATAATCATAATATGCTCTGTAACACAGATTATAACAAAACATTTTAGTGCATACTTTTGCACTTAGGATGTTTACAGCAGAGTCATAATAAAAAAAAATACCAATTTAAAATCTCATAACAAAATTAAAAACACCGATTTGTGAGTCTTCTCCAAGTGCTATCACACCAAAACATAAAACAAATACGAGAGCACACATTGTCTCTTAGAAAATTTCAATACAAAATAAATAATTCGCTCCCCGGTATTATATATCAGAGCATAACCAAAGCTAACACAAATAAACTAAAACAAATAGCTCTACGAGTTAACTTCCACTAACCACGGCGTCTCTACTCTTGAGTATCTGCATGATGCCCATGTAAAGGCAACACTCAAGCAGAAGGGGTGAAAATTTATTTTAATAATAACAATATACAATGTAAAATATTGTATAACATCTACACAACCATGCATAATAATATATCACATTCTCATGCCCAAATTATCATCAACATCACATACAACAACAACATCATCACTCATAGTCATATTTCACGCATATAATTCGTTCATTCTATGCGACTCACGACAATGACTCATAGGCATGCGGTATGAATTCAACATTTGATTCTTCTTACGAACTTGATTCTCCCTTCGAAATCCTGAACTCCCCCTTCTCACTTCCGGATAAGTCTTTCTTCCCCCTTCGAACTTATGACTTCTCTCCTTCAACATATCAACAATGAATGTATGGCATATTAATAGTGCAATTAACACAACAATTATAATAATATTTAGTGATCCACAATCGATCACACAATTGCAACCATGTGTAACGTAATTCACCTTTCTTGACTACCACCAATATAATCAAACGCATAATCTCAATCATTCACACCACATCAAATAATTTGCCAATACGCATATCGTCCATATTCATCATATCATACACTTTTTTCTCACCTACTACCAACCTCTGATAAAATCATTAAAAATATTTTATCCCTGAAACAAAGTTACAGCCCTTTGTTTCAGCTATCCAACATGTTTAACCCCGTCGCAAAATAATTTACGAGTTGAAAATTATAATAAAAACTGTGCATGAAGACATTACCAAAAAGTTGTTGTTTTTCTGAAATTTTCAGCACGATTTTCATCTTCTCCAACCCCAAACATGCTCATAAAATCATCACCAAAAATATTTTATCCCTGAAACAAAGTTATAGCCCTCTGTTTCAGTTACCCAACACTTCAAACCCCGTCCCAAAATAATTTACGAGTTGAAAGTTACTATTAAAACCGTGCATGAAGGCGTTAACAAAAAGTTGTTGTTTTTCTGAAATTTCCAGCACAATTTTCATCTTCTCCAACCCCATAAACGTCCATGAAATCATCACGAAAAATATTTTATGATTTTAAATTTAGTCATATATATATATATATATATATATAGATATATATATATATATATATATATATATATATATATATATATATATATATATATCACTACTTATACTTATAATCATGAATCTATATAATATATAAATCCCTAAAACCTTCAAACATCATTAATGGTGGACATACATGGACACTTTAAAACATAAATTTCATTTAACAAATATCAACATTCATCATCAATCCAAAGAGAATTAAACATTTCTCTACCCTTCCATTCATATCCTCATTATTGAACTAAATTCCCACCCTTACCTTGTAATTCCAGAAAAATTCAAGCTTTTGGTTATTCCCTTCCCTAGAGCGCTCATGAGATTTTCATGTTTTTCTCTTCTCTTGTCTCTTTTTCTTCAATTCTAAAACTTTCACCTACGGTAAATTCTTTCCTTCACTTTTCTCCTCCTAAATTAAAAACCTAATTTATATCTTTCTAATATTCCACTAAGGCTCAACTTATTACTAACTTACATTATTTATTTTAATTTTTACAATTCACATTTTCCACCCCAAATTTATTATTTTATTATTTCATTTTAATAATAATACTAAAACATCATTTTAATCAATTAAATAATTATAAATAAATCTATCAACCTCTAACCACTCTTTACACTCTCTACCCAATGGTCACTCATCCTTGTTGCCCTAACACAACTCAATTATCACACAAATAATAATTAGATACACACATAACATTATAACTAATTAATATAAATAATTTTTAGAAAAATTGGGTGTTACAACTCTCCTCCACTTAAAGAATTTTCGCCCTCGAAAATTACCTTAGGTGAACAGTGTAACACCCCTTTTTTCTACCCCAAATTATTATGCATATAATCAGAGTAAATAAGCACACATATAAAGAAAAGGGCGTCACTGTTGGTGTAAGCCCTAGAGGCCAATACTTTTGGTACTTGTATCGAATTATTTATTAATAATAAAAGGCTTTTTCTTTATTACGTTTGTTTAATAAAGTCCCTAGAATAGTTAGTCTGTTTAATGTATCAAGTATGACTCAATCATGAGATCACATTAAACATAAGGACACTATTCTTAAAGTATCCGTAGTCGAGCTTTAGTGTGAAGTGGGACAACATTAAAGCATTAAGACTATTATGTTTGTAGACTGATGATCACATCTCATGGATCATGGATAAAGAGTTATCAAGTCTTAAACATAGGTATGAATATTAGGAGTAATATTTATACCGGATTGACCCGCTATGAGAATACTATATAGAAAGTTATGCAAGGTGTCATAAGTTATTCTCATGGTGATACTAGTGTATTCCACTCTTCAACCTGAAACCACTATGGATCCTAGATGTAGAGTCGAGTGATTTATTGTTGATCCAACGTTGTCCGTAACTGGATAACCATAAAGACAGTTAATGGGTACTCCACAAAGCATGTTGAGGGACATGAGTGACCTAGATGGAATTTGCCCATCCTGCATAACAGGATAAATGTCTATGGGCCCAATATTGAACTGGACAAGGATGACACGGTCTATGCCTTGTGTTCAATATAGACATAAGGGCAAAAGGGTAATTATACACATAAGTATTATCACAGAAGGAATTGTTAGATCACATGATATTTTCGTGTCTTGGGTAGGAGTGATGTGTTGCTAGATACCGCTCACTGTTTATTATGTTAAATGCGTGATTTAATATAATTGCCAACGTCACGAAAACCTACAGGGTCACACACAAAGGACGGATTGATGAGAGATAGAGTAACTAAGGAATACCGTAAGGTACGGTGCCCTTAAGTGAGTTATAGAGCATCGTAAGGTACGATGTACTTGAGTAGAATACGAAATATGGTAAGGTACCATGAGCTTAAGTGATTTTGGGCATATTATAAGATATGGGCCAAAATACACTTAAGTGGGTTTTTAGCTTGAAGCCCACACAAGTGGTTCTATAAATAGAACCCTTGTGCAGAAGCAAAAATTTGCGGTTGCATTATTTCGTTTTCTCACTCTCTCTCTCTCACTCAAAGCCTTCACTCGTACCAGCTAGCACTGAGATTGAAGGAATCCGTTTGTGTGGACTGAGTAGAGACGTTGTCATCGTTCAACGTTCGTGATCGCTCTGTGGATCTGCATCAAAGGTTTTGATCGTCACAAGAGATCTGCACCAAAGGTTTCAGTCGTCACAAGAGGTAAATATTCTATCACTGATCATGACCATTCGTAAGGATCTCTAAAGGAGAAAAATTTAATTTCCGCTGCGTTTTGGACCGCAATTCTCCTTCAGTGGTATCAGAGCCACTTACGAAACCATGACTCGGATAGCTGTTTATTTTCTGTATTAATATGATTAAAAGAAAAAATGAATCAATTAATTAAACGAGTAATTAAATTTGGCATCATGAGTGTACGAGTTGGATGATTGATGTTGACTATGCTTCGGAATCCGACATTAGTATGGTGAAGCAGCGATACATCGATCGTCCATAGGTTACGCAATTGAGACCGATCAACTTATATATGATATAAGTAATCCTAATGCAAAATACGGTATATGTGATATACTGTTTCTGTTTCGTTCATTCGAACACTAAATGATTGTTTTCCTTTGAGCGATCAATGGTCATTTGCTTCGGAATCCGACATTAGTATGGTGAAGCAATGACATGTTGATCAATCATACTGAATCAACAATCGAGGTGTGTTTGGCGGTCTGAAATTGGCGCATTAGGGTTGGTGACGGCGCAAGGGTTGTGCCGTCAAGGAGTTGTGAATTTAGGGATTTTTGGAAAAGGTCCGTAGACTGTTTCAAAGTCCTATTAGTTTGGCCGCGTGAAGCTCGTGTGACGAGCGTAACAGGCGTAACAAACTGGATGCGTGACGGGCGTAAGACGCCCATGACGGTCGTCACACTCACATTGCCTGTGACGGTCGTCACACGCCTGTGACGGTCGTCACACTCCCAGAGTCAAAATTTTGGGGTTCCTGTTTTGTGACTACGCAAGGGTTGTGTTCATGCAAAACAATGTCCATTTCAAATGAATTGTTCATTAAAATTTTGGAACCCCCGACTAACTCTGCATAGTATGATCGGTCGCCGAAATTTAATTTGGTTTTAATTAATTAAAGGAATTAAAATTTAATAATAACAATGTGTTTATTATTATTGCCTTGTGGTGATCAGTTATGGCCTTAGTTGTCCTTTATTTTGTTTTGGATTTTTAAATACGACCTGCGTGTCGTGCCTCTTCTTTTGATCTCTTAATGCAGCTTCTTTTCTCATCTCAAACCCTCGTATGTAAAACGAGTTTCTTCTGGAATGTAATGTTATGAATAAAGAGAAGAAGACAATGTTATGAAGAAAGAGAAGATTTCAATATCAAAAGAGGACAATCTTGAAGATCTTGCTTGGAGAAGCTTAGAGAAGAATTCAATATTAAAGGAGGACAACCTTGAAGATCTTGCTTGGAGAAGCTTAGATCGTTGTAGGTTAGCTTAGGTTCTCTCATTGGCTTGGGAGAACAATTGCGCTAGGGGCCATAACTGTTTCATTTTGTTTGTATGTATGTTGATGCATGTGAATGTATGTTGATGCATGTGAGAGACGATTTATATGATAAACAAGCCGGTGAGATCATAACAATTGTAATTCCCTCAAACTAAAATATTAAGTTTATGCTTTCCAAGTTTTAGCACTCATCAAGACTAGTATCGGATAATGTAGGTTTCGCCAAAGCGAGGTGCATGTTCTATATTAGTAAGGTGCGATGGGATAATTGTAATATCCAACTGCTAAAACAATGGGTCAAACTTAACTAAACAAATTATGATGATATTATATATGTTTGCTTTCCAAGTTTTAGCACTCATCAAGACTAGTATCGGATAATGTAGGTTTCGCCAAAGCGAGGTGCATGTTCTATATTAGTAAGGTGCGATGGGATAATTGTAATATCCAACTGCTAAGACAATGGGTCAAACTTAATTATAATAATATCATATATGTTTTAGAAGCAAGAGTTGGGAATAATCCATATGATGGATTGGAATAAGGAGTTATTCACCCAACTGAAATTTTCGAGAGTTGTATGAGATACAACTGGAAGGAGTTCCTACCTAAATAACCTAGTTTTGTGTAATCCGCCTACGCGGACTTAGAACGAAGTGAAATATGGATCTCGACCCACTAGAAAATCTTCCAACGGGATTTTCCGAATCAAATGATGAGGGTCATTTGTTTTGAGTAAAATAGTGGGAGCATATTTGATTAAAGGCCTAATTAAATATGTCAATGATACTTATATTTTCTTAATCCTTATGTAGATAACCATGACAGCAAACACCTCTAACAACATCTTGCGATCAATCCTTGACAAGGAAAAATTGTCTGGGACAAATTTTCTGGATTGGCACCGAAACCTGAGGATTGTCCTCAAACATGATAAAACGTTGTATGTCTTGGAGACACCTGTTCCTGAAGAGGAACCTCCTAGTTCTGCACCTAAGGCAGAAAGAGATGCTTATAAGAAGCATGTTGATGATGCCAATGAAACTGCTTGTCTCATGCTGGCTACCATGAACTCAGAATTGCAAAAGCAACATGAGAACATGACAGCGTTCGATATGATCGAACACCTGAAGCTGCTCTATCAAGAGCAAGCAAGGCATGAGAGGTTTGAAGTTTCAAAAGCCCTTTTCCAAAGCAAGTTAGCTGAGGGAGCCCCTGTAGGTCCCCATGTACTCAAGATGATTGGGTATGTGGAAAACCTTGAGAGATTGGGTTTTCCCCTCGAAAAGGAACTTGCGACTGATTTGATCTTGCAATCGTTGCCAGATAGTTTCAGTCAATTTGTCCTAAATTTCAATATGATTGATATGGACAAATCTCTTCCTGAACTGCTCGCCATGTTAAGAACTGCCGAGCAGAATCTGAAGTCAAAAGGGAAGTCCATTCTGATGATCGGAAATGGAAAGAGACAGAACAAAAGGCCCACCAAGCAGGGTGATAAAGGGAAAGGCAAGGAAGTTGCCAAACCCAGACCCACCGTTGCTGCTTTGAAGCCTAGTGGAGGCATAGCAAAGGCAGGCACCTGCTTCCATTGCGGTAAGACCGGACACTGGAAGAGAAACTGCCCAAAGTACCTGGAAGATACGAAGAATGGAGTAGAGACTTCAACTTCAGGTATTTTTGTTATTAAATAAATTTATCTACTTCTGCATCATGGGTATTAGTTATTGGATGCGGTTCTTACATTTGTACAAATGTGCAGGGGCTGAAAAGGAGTAGAGATTTGGCAAAAGGTGAAGTTGACCTACGAGTTGGCAGTGGAGCAAAGGTTGCTACTTTAGTCGTAGGATCTTATGTATTGACTTTACCTAGTGGTTTTATAATTCAGTTAGAGAACTGTTATTATGCACCTGCAATTAGCAGGAATATTATTTCCATTTCTTGTCTGGACAAGTTTGGTTTTTCATTTATAATAAAGAACAATTGTTGCTCAATTTATTTGAATGATATATTCTATGCTACTGCACAAATGAGCAATGGACTATATGTCCTTGATCTCAAAATGCCTATTAATAACATTAATACTAAAAGGGTGAAACCTAACGAGTTAAAACCAACTAGGTAAGAATATTAAAACTCTTCGATCAGATCGAGGTGGTGAGTATTTAAGCCTAGAGTTTGATCCATCTGAAAGAGTGTGGGATCCTATCCCAACTTACTCCTCCTGGAACACCCCAATGGAATGGTGCATCTGAGAGAAGAAATCGAACCCTGTTAGACATGGTCCGATCCATGATGAGTCACGCCGATCTTCCAAACTCCTTTTGGGGACATTGACAGCAGCTTACACACTTTAACCGTGTTCCATCCAAAAAGGTTGAGAAGACACCATATGAGATATGGAGTGGTAAGAAACCACATATGTCTTACATAAAGATTTGGGGTTGCGAGGTTTATGTGAAACGACAAATTTCAACTAAGCTTGAGCCCAAATCTGACAAATGCTTATTTGTGGGGTATCCTAAAGAAACAAGAGGGTATTACTTCTACAATCCTTCTGAGGGCAAAGTGTTTGTCGCTCGAACTGGAGTTTTCCTAGAAAATAATTTTATTTCCAAAGGAACCAGTGGGAGGAAAGTAGAGCTTGAAGAAATTCAAGAATCACAAAGCATCGACACACCTATGGAGGAATTGGAGCAGGAAACACAAGTAGTTGTGTAAGAGCAACCTGCTCAAGTAGAACAAGACCAGCGTAGGTCAGGCAGGATACGTCACCTACCTGAGATATATGGATATCTGATCAAGGTGATGTATTACTCATGGATCAAGATGAGCTTGTGACCTACTCATGGAATCTTCGTTTTGATGAAACAGTAAAACAATATGGATTCATCAAGAACGAAGATGAGCCTTGTGTCTACAAGAAGGTTAGTGGGAGCATGATCGTATTCCTGGTATTATATGTAGATGACATATTACTTATTGGAAACGATATCCCTACCCTGCAACAAGCAAAGTCTTGGGTGGGGAAATGCTTATCTATGAAGGACCTAGGTGAAGCAGCCTATATATTAGGAATCAGAATCTATAGAGATAGATCATAAAATGCTTGGCCTAAGTCAGAGTACATAGACAAGGTGCTGAGACGCTTTAATATGAATGATTCTAATGGTTATGTGTTTTGCTAAAATGGTGGCGCTGTGAGCTTGAAAAGTTTAAAGCAAGATACAGTTGCTGATTCTACAACCGAGGCCGAGTATATTGCTGCCTCAAATGCAGAAAAGGGAGTTGTTTGGATCAAAAGTTCATTAGTGAACTTGGCATAGTCCCTAGCATTGTGGATCCCATTGGTCTCTATTATGATAACAATGGTGCTATCGCACAAGCCAAGGAGCCTAGATCTCACCAACGATCCAAACACATACTTAGGCGTTATCATCTCATTCGAGAGATAATAGATAAAGGAGATGTGAAAATGCAGAGTACCTACACTTGACAATATTGCTGACCCACTGACAAAGCCTCTTGCGCAGCAGAAGCATGATGGCCATACTAGATCTATGGGTATTAAGGGTATGCCTGATTGGCTCTAGTGCTAGTGGGAGATTGTTGGTGTAAGCCCTAGAGGCCAATACTTTTGGTACTTGTATCGAATTATTTATTAATAATAAAAGGCTTTTTCTTTATTACTTTTGTTTAATAAAGTCCCTAGAATAGTTAGTCTGTTTAATGTATCAAGTATGACTCAATCATGAGATCACATTAAACATAAGGACACTATTCTTAAAGTATCTGTAGTCGAGCTTTAGTGTGAAGTGGGACAACATTAAAGCATTAAGACTATTATGTTTGTAGACTGATGATCACATCTCATGGATCATGGATAAAGAGTTATCAAGTCTTAAACATAGGTATGAATATTAGGAGTAATATTTATACCGGATTGACCCGCTATGAGAATACTATATAGAAAGTTATGCAAGGTGTCATAAGTTATTCTCATGGTGATACTAGTGTATTCCACTCTTCGACCTGAAACCACTATGGATCCTAGATGTAAAGTCGAGTGCTTTATTGCTGATCCAACGTTGTCCGTAACTGGATAACCATAAAGACAGTTAATGGGTACTCCACAAAGCATGCTGAGGGACATGAGTGACCTAGATGGAATTTGCCCATCCTGCATAACAGGATAAATGTCTATGGGCCCAATATTGAACTGGACAAGGATGACACGGTCTATGCCTTGTGTTCAATATAGACATAAGGGCAAAAGGGTAATTATACACATAAGTATTATCACAGAAGGAATTGTCAGATCACATGACATTTTCGTGTCTTGGGTAGCAGTGATGTGTTGCTAGATACCGCTCACTGTTTATTATGTTAAATGCGTGATTTAATATAATTGCCAACGTCACGAAAACCTACAGGGTCACACACAAAGGACGGATTGATGAGAGATAGAGTAACTAAGGAATACCGTAAGGTACGGTGCCCTTAAGTGAGTTATAGAACATCGTAAGGTACGATGTACTTGAGTAGAATACGAAATATGGTAAGGTACCATGAGCTTAAGTGATTTTGGGCATATTATAAGATATGGGCCAAAATACACTTAAGTGGGCTTTTAGCTTGAAGCCCACACAAGTGGTTCTATAAATAGAACCCTTGTGCAGAAGCAAAAATTTGCGGTTGCATTATTTTCGTTTTCTCACTCTCTCTCTCTCTCACTCAAAGCCTTCACTCGTACCAGCTAGCACTGAGATTGAAGGAATCCGTTCGTGTGGACTGAGTAGAGACGTTGTCATCGTTCAACGTTCGTGATCGCTCCGTGGATCTGCATCAAAGGTTTTGATCGTCACAAGAGATCTGCACCAAAGGTTTCAGTCGTCACAAGAGGTAAATATTCTATCACTGATCATGACCATTCGTAAGGATCTCTAAAGGAGAAAATTTTAATTTCCGCTGCGTTTTGGACCGCAATTCTCCTTCAGTCACATCGACGTTTTCGAAACTTAAAACTTTTCAAAAACCAACAATACCCCTGGTCATTCAAAATAACACATTTCACTCATCATGAATATTCAAGCAATATGCGTTCGCAGCGGAAAGTAAAGAATACTCATGTATTTCATAATATGCTCCATGTCCCATACCATGATCATCTCTCAATAATCACTTCAAATAAAATAAAACAATTAATGACATAAAGCATATCAAGGTAAGATATGAGTTCAATACCACTAATCTACCCAGTGTTACATGACCAGAGCATTGACTCATTACCTAATTTCAAACTAAATACGGAAACTCTCCAGCTAATCTTGAGCGAGCTACCGTCCACCTACTCCAGCAATACTACTCTGTAGTATCTGCACGATACCCATGTAAAGGTAACATTCAAACAGAAAGGGTGAGAATTCAAATTATTATGAAATAGCATAATAAGGCACAATGAATTAAAACAACAATTCAAGAATTCATCACACTTTGTATTATTACATCAATGACATTAACAGACAATCATTCCACATATTTCAAACATACATCACACCCACATCAATTATCACATAATTATAAACGACTCAATGCAAGACAATGTGACTCTATGCATGTGGTACCGTAATGTGAACTCAAAGTTTCACCGCTTTCCGATTCAATATCTAGAATCCAAGCCACGCTTCCGATCCGGACAAGACCAAAGCCCTACGTCTGTTTCCAATAAAGGATCACCGCTTGATACAACGCCAAATCCCAATCAAGGATTAACGTCTGCTACGTCTGTTTCCAATTAAGGATCACCGCTTAATACTACGCCTGATTCCAATCAAGAATCAATGTCTGCTACGTCTGTTTCCAATGAAGGATCACCGATTAACCACTTCCACAATGAAGTCAACCATGCTATGAATGAATGCACACATACCAACACATATGCAATTAAGACCATCCATATACCGTCTTAACATCCCACATATCACCATGACTCACAATTGGTACATATACACATCCATAACCATAAATCATTCACAATTCAATAATGGTATACATACACATTCACACAATATATTATTCACCAATATAGGCCAATCATCAAATATGTACACATAGGTTTCATTCCAAAACGCACACAACATTTAAATATCAATTTTTCACTTTTCAAATAGTGTTAACCGGTTAACGCCCTGGGTTAATCGGTTAACGCAAAACAGAATGCGCTTCTTGGCAATTTATAACAGTGTTAACCGGTTAACGCCCTGGGTTAACCGGTTAACGCAAGACAGAATGCAATTTTTCATAAATCGCAACAGTGTTAACCGGTTAACGCCCTGGGTTAACCGGTTAACGCAAACAGAATGTTGTTCCTGCGCTAACACGAAACAGAATGCAGATTTGTCCGCATTTTTCATCGTTTGAGGACTTCCGGACCTCCGATTTCGATTCCGTAAAAAGCTACACGTTCAGAAAATTATGACTCATCCAAATATATATTCATTCACAGTTTTAGCATAATTTAATCATCACAATTCAAGAGTATTTATCAAGACCTAATAATTCCAAAACCATGCCAATTAAGGATCTCAACCTAAAACATGTTCCTACCCATTGACCCAATCATACTAACCCATAATAATAAGGATTTCCCCCCTTACATCGTCAATCTGATGGAAACCCTAGCTCCTCTTTACGTTTCCTCTCCTTTTCCTCTATTGCCTTCAATGCTCAAGTGAATTCTAATTCCCACTTCCCTCACCTCTTACTATTTATAATAGTATTCTAGTTGGGCTTAAATCATCTAATTTAATCACCAGGCCCAAAATACCTAATATTTAAATACCTCTATTTAAATTCAAATAATTAATCACTCACTATGCACACCAAGTTAATTAATTAATTCAATTATTTAATTATTTCTCATATCCAATAGATAATGAATTAATACACCAATTAATTAATTAACACTCAACATAATTAAATAAAATTTAAAATTATAATAATAATAGTATAATAATTCAATACTAAAAAAAATGGGCTGTTACAACTCTCCCCCACTTAAAAGATTTTCGTCCTCGAAAATTTACCTCAAACGAACAACTCCGGATATGATTCCCTCATCTTATCCTCGAGTTCCCACGTAATATTTCCATTGGCGACTCCGCCCCATATCACTTTTACCAAAGCAATCTCCTTACCACGAAGCTTCTTCACTTCTCGATCTTCAATTTGCATAGGTGATGTATCAACTGTCAAATTATCCCGTACTTGCACATCATCTAATGGAACAACATGCGATGGATCCGCAATGTACTTCCTCAATTGAGACACATGGAATACATCATGAAGATTAGAAAGTGATGGTGGTAATGCAATCTGATATGCCACTTCACCTATCCTCTCGGAAATCTGATAAGGACCAATAAAACGCGGCGTCAACTTACGCGACTTCAAAGCTCTACCAACACCCGTTATTGGCGTAACTCGAAGAAACACATGCTCGTCTTTCTCAAACTCAAGAGCTTTCCTCCTCTTATCATGATAACTCTTTTGACGACTCTGAGAAGCCTTCATCTTCCCTTGAATCATCTTAATCTTATCTGTAGTCTCTTGAATCAACTCGGGTCCAACCACAGCACTCTCTCCCGATTCGTACCAACATAAAGGAGTTCTACACCTTCCGCCATAAAGAGCTTCAAAAGGTGCCATTCCAATACTCGAATGGAAACTGTTATTATATGTAAACTTGATTAAAGGCAAGAAACTATCCCAATTTCCTCCTTGTTCCAAAACACAAGACCTCAAAAGATCTTCAAGTGACTAAATAGTCCTCTCCGTTTGACCATCAGTTTGCGGATGATATGCTGAACTCAAACGCAACTTCGTACCCAAAGCACTTTGCAAACCTTCCCAAAATCTCGAAGTGAACCTCAGATCTCTATCCGAAACAATACTCGACGGTATACCATGCAAACACACAATCCTCTCGATGTACAACTTAGCAAGTCTCTCCATCGAATAATCCATTCTCATCGGAATAAAATGAGCACACTTCGTCAGCCTGTCCACAACGACCCAAATCGCCTCACAATTACTTGATGTTCTTAGTAAGCCCGAAACAAAATCCATAGAGATACTATCCCACTTCCACTCGGGAATAGATAACGATTTCATCAAACCAGACGGCTTTTGATGTTCAATCTTTGACTTTTGACAAGTCAAACATGAATACACAAATTCCGCTACATCCTTCTTCGTACCTTGCCACCAAAACATCTTCCTCAAGTCTCGATACATCTTAGTAGCACCATGATGAATACTCAGACCACTTCTATGCCCTTCCTCAAGAATCCTCTTTCTCAAATCCATAACATTCGGAACACACACTCAATCACGACACCTCATGATACCATTCTCATCAATCCGAAAGTCACCACCGTTACTTTGGTTAATCAATGTCATAACATCGACTAACTTCAAATCTGACTTCTGACCTTCTCTAATCTCGTCAAGAATGCCACACGTAAGCTTCAACATTCCAAGCTTAACACACGAAGGCGTCGCTTCACAAACCAAACTTAAATCTCTAAATTGCTCCAACAATTCAAACTCTCGCACCATCAACATAGACATATGCAATGGCTTCCTACTCAATGCATCGGCTACAACATTTGCTTTCCCAGGATGATAATTCAAACCGAAATCATAATCCTTCAAGAATTCCAACCATCTCCTTTGCCTCATATTCAATTCTTTCTGATCGAACAAGTACTTCAAACTCTTGTGATCACTAAACACCTCAAACCTCGATCCAAACAAGTGATGTCTCCAAAGCTTCAACACAAACACAACGGCGGCCAACTCTAAATCGTGCGTCGGATAATTCTTCTTCGAACCTCTGACGAGTGTTATTCCACCAATCTTCAGCTTCCTTCTCAAGCATATGGGTACCAAATTGCACTTTCTGAGCATCAGTACAGTTCATGACTCTGAAGATCTTCTCAATTGCTTTCAGCCAAGCTTGAGCTTTCTCAGGTGCATGCTCACCCTCAAAGATAGGAGGATTGTTCCGCTGGAATCTCCCCAAAGCACGGAACTCATCATCATCTCCCTTTTGGTTACCGGCATTCGCATTCGCTTGATGGATATGACCCATGGATTCAGCCAGCATCCTCAGCGCCTCCGCAATGGCATCGTCATTCCTGCCTGCAACCATTGTCCTGAACAACCCGAAACATCAAACAAACAGTATCGATCGTGTCAGATACACAATCAAATACCACGAAAAACCTACTACTATTGACCAACTGGTCGACCATGCTCTAATACCACTAATGTAACACCCCTTTTTTCTACCCCAAATTATTATGCATATAATCAGAGTAAATAAGCATGCATATAAAGAAAAGGGCGTCACATCGACGTTTTCGAAACTTAAAACTTTTCAAAAACCAACAATACCCCTGGTCATTCAAAATAACACATTTCACTCATCATGAATATTCAAGCAATATGCGTTCGCAGCGGAAAGTAAAGAATACTCATGTATTTCATAATATGATCCATGTCTCATACCATGATCATCTCTCAATAATCACTTCAAATAAAATAAAACAATTAATGACATAAAGTATATCAAGGTAAGATATGAGTTCAATACCACTAATCTACCCAGTGTTACATGACCAGAGCATTGACTCATTACCTAATTTCAAACTAAATATGGAAACTCTCCAGCTAATCTTGAGCGAGCTACCGTCCACCTACTCCAGCAATACTACTCTGTAGTATCTGCACGATACCCATGTAAAGGTAACATTCAAACAGAAAGGGTGAGAATTCAAATTATTATGAAATAGCATAATAAGGCACAATGAATTAAAACAACAATTCAAGAATTCATCACACTTTGTATTATTATATCAATGACATTAACAGACAATCATTCCACATATTTCAAACATACATCACACCCACATCAATTATCACATAATTATAAACGACTCAATGCAAGACAATGTGACTTTATGCATGTGGTACCGTAATGTGAACTCAAAGTTTCACCGCTTTCCGATTCAATATCTAGTATCCAAGCCACACTTCCGATCCGGACAAGACCAAAGCCCTACGTCTGTTTCCAATAAAGGATCACCGCTTGATACAATGCCTAATCCCAATCAAGGATTAACGTCTGCTACGTCTGTTTCCAATTAAGGATCACCGCTTAATACTACGCCTGATTCCAATCAAGAATCAACGTCTGCTACGTCTGTTTCCAATGAAGGATCACCGCTTAACCACTTCCACAATGAAGTCAACCATGCTATGAATGAATGCACACATACCAACACATATGCAATTAAGACCATCCATATACCGTCTTAACATCCCACATATCACCATGACTCACAATTGGTACATATACACATCCATAACCATAAATCATTCACAATTCAATAATGGTATACATACACATTCACACAATATATTATTCACCAATATAGGCCAATCATCAAATATGTACACATAGGTTTCATTCCAAAACGCACACAACATTTAAATATCAATTTTTCACTTTTCAAACAGTGTTAACCGGTTAACGCCCTGGGTTAATCGGTTAACGCAAAACAGAATGCGCTTCTTGGCAATTTATAACAGTGTTAACCGGTTAACGCCCTGGGTTAACCGGTTAACGCAAGACAGAATGCAATTTTTCATAAATCACAACAGTGTTAACCGGTTAACGCCCTGGGTTAACCGGTTAACGCAAAACAGAATGTTGTTCCTGCGCTAACACGAAACAGAATGCAGATTTGTCCGCATTTTTCATCGTTGGAGGACTTCCGGACCTCCGATTTCGATTCCGTAAAAAGCTACACGTTCAGAAAATTATGACTCATCCAAATATATATTCATTCACAGTTTTAGCATAATTTAATCATCACAATTCAAGAGTATTTATCAAGACCTAATAATTCCAAAACCATGTCAATTAAGGATCTCAACCTAAAACATGTTCCTACCCATTGACCCAATCATACTAACCCATAATAATAAGGATTTCCCCCCTTACATCGTCAATCTGATGGAAACCCTAGCTCCTCTTTACGTTTCCTCTCCTTTTCCTCTATTGCCTTCAATGCTCAAGTGGATTCTAATTCCCACTTCCCTCACCTCTTACTATTTATAATAGTATTCTAGTTGGGCTTAAATCATCTAATTTAATCACCAGGCCCAAAATATCTAATATTTAAATACCTCTATTTAAATTCAAATAATTAATCACTCACTATGCACACCAAGTTAATTAATTAATTCAATTATTTAATTATTTCTCATATCCACTAGATAATGAATTAATACACCAATTAATTAATTAACACTCAACATAATTAAATAAAATTTAAAATTATAATAATAACAGTATAATAATTCAATACTAAAAAAATGGGCTGTTACAAACAGACTCATATATGAATCTGTCATCTGGCTCTCAAGCTCCCAAGTTACGTTTCCACCAGTTGGTCCTCCCCAAGCTACCTTCGCAAGGTAGTCTCTTTACCACAAATTTGCTTCACTTCTCGGTCCTTTATCCGCATGGGTGATGCCTCAACAATCAGATTATCTCTCACCTGCTTATCATCCACTTAGATCACATGAGATGGATCTGGAATGTACCTCCCCAACTGAGACACATGAAACACATCATGAAGATTAACAAGCGGCGGTGGCAAAGCAATCTGATAGGTCACTTCTCCTATTCTTTGTTAAATCTAGTAAGGACCAGTGAAATGCGGAGTGAGCTTTCGAGACTTTGAATCTCGACCAACACCAGTTACCATAGTAACCCTCAGAAACACATGATCTCCCTCTTGAAACTCAAGTACTTTCCTTCGTCTATCATGATAACTCTTTTGGCGACTCTGAGAAACTATCATATTCTTCTGAATCACTTTGATCTTCTATGTGGTCTGTTGGAAAATCTCAGGTTCAGTCACATCACCCTCTCCTGACTCATACCAACATAAAGGCATCATACACCTTCTACCATACAATGCCTCAAATGATGTCATTACAATACTCGAATAGAAATTGTTGTTGTATGTAAACTCAATCAATGGTAAAAATCTATCCCAAGCACCTACTTGTTCAAATACACAACCCCTTAACAAGTCCTCTAGCGACTGAATAGTCCTCTCAGTCTGACCATTTGTATGCGGATGATAAGCAGAACTTAGATGCAACTTCTTACCCAAAGCCATATGCAAACTCTCCTAGAACCTCGACATAAACCTCATATCTCTATCAAATACAATATTGAACAAAATATCGTGCAAAGTGACAATCCTCTCGATATACAGCTTCACAAACCTCTCCAATGGATAATCCAGTCTCATCAGAATAAAATGAGCAGACTTCGTCAACCTATCCATAATTACCCAGATAGTATCACAATTCTTCACAGTCCTCAGCAATCCGAATAGAAAATCCATCGAAATATTGTCCCATTTCCACTCAGGAATAGACAATAATTTCATAAAACCAAACGACTTCTGATACTCAATCTTTGACTTCTGGCAAGTCAAGAACGCATACACAAATTTTGCAATCTCTTTCTTCATTCCACGCCACTAAAACATCTTTCTCAAATCCTGATACATATTTGTAGCACCCGGATGAATACTCATACCACTTCAGTGTCCTTCTTCAAGAATACTCTTCTTGAGTTCAGGCACATCGGGAACACAAATTTTGTCACGAAATTTTATAACACCATTATCATCAATGTTCAAATCATCACCTCAATATTGATTGATTAAAGCCAAACGATCTACCAATTCCAAAACAGTCCTCTGACTTTCTCTAATCCCTTCTGAAACACCACTGGTAATCTTTAACATACCTAGCTTCATAATCCACTTTGTGACTTCACAAACTAAACTCAAATCTCTAAATTCTTCGATTAGCTCTAACTCTCTAGCCATCAATGTCGACATATGCAATGTCTTTCGACTCAGTGCGTCAACCACTACATTGGCTTTACCATTATGGTAATTCAAACCAAAATTATAATCCTTTAACAATTCAAGCCACCTCATTTTCCTCATATTTAACTCATTCTGGTCGAATAGGTACTTCAAGCTCTTATGATCACTGAACACTTCAAATATAGAGCCAAATAGATAATGTCTCCAAATTTTAAGTGCGAACACAATGGTGGCCAACTCTAAGTTATTTGTAGGATAATTCTTCTAATGAACTTTAAGTTGTCTTGATGCATAATCCATAACTTGTCCATTTTGCATCAACACACCACCTTAATCCATCTTGGAAGCATCACAATACACAACAAAAGGTTTGGTTGTACTCAAAAGAATCAAAATTGGAGCAGTTGTTAACTTTTTCTTGAGCTCTACAAAACTCTCTTCACAAGTAACATCTCACACATAGGCTTGAGCCTTTCGATTCAAATGAGTCAAAGGCAGTGCCAACTTCAAAAAACCTTCTATGAATCTGTGATAATAACCAGCTAACTTAAGGAAACTTCTAATCTCTGTAACAAACTTCGGAGTCCTAATGTAACACATCATCAACCTTCAAAGGATCAACCGCAATACTACCACTAAAAATTATGTGGCCAAGAAAACTCACTTATCTTAACCAAAACTCGCACTTAGATAACTTAGCATATAATTTCTTCTCTTTCAACAACTTCGGCATAATTCTCAGATGCTCAACATGCTCTTCATCGGTCTTCGAATAAATTAGAATGTTGTCAATGAATGTCACCACGAACTTAGCCAAATATTTATGAAAAGTCTTATTCATATACTCCATAAACATACGTGGCACATTGGTCACACCAAACGATGTCACAAAATACTCGTAGTGACCATATCTTATTCTGAACGCAGTCTTCAGAATATCTTCTAGTTTCACTCGAATCTGATGGTAACCCAACCACAAATTAATTTTATTGAAAACATGAGCACTAACTAATTGATCGATCAAATCATTGATTCTCGGAAGGGGATATTTATTCTTAATCGTTACCTTGTTCAGTTGTCAATAGTCAACATACAACCTCATGCTACCATCCTTCTTCTTTACTATCAATACAGGAACACTCCAAGGAGAAACACTTGGTCGAGCAAATCTCTTCTCAAGTAACTCTTCCATTTGTTTCTTTAGCTCACTCAACTCAGAAGCAACCATTTCGTATAGAGCCAGAGAATCAGGACTAATATCGGGTACCAAGTCAATAGTAAAATTTATCTCTCGCTCTGGTGGTAAATCACTGATGTCTTCAGGAAACACTCTCGGAAATTCACACACTGCAGGAAAATCATGAATTACTCATTTGTCTTTAGCTTCCAATGAAGCTAACATCACAAACAATTGTGCCCCATCCTTCATGGCCTCTCTCACTTGCTTAACAGATACAAACATCAACTTTTCACCTCCATTGAACTCATATTCACGATCTGGAGGCAAGTCACAGATATCTTCAGGAAAATATCAGGAATCACACACCACTTTCATATCACTAGCAGTCACATTTCTCCTCACTCTTTGACAAGAAAATATCAACAATACCTTATTGTTCTCCCTCAAAGACATCCCAATTGTACCGACTGACAAGAATTTCAAATCCATATCCTTTTTGGATTTAAGAAACTGCGTTGACTTATCAAAACAACTGTTAAACACTTGGTTTAACTCCAACCAATTCATTCCAAGAATAACATCAACTTGCTCCAAAAATGACAACCCGTACACATCCTTAAGAAACACGTCGGAATTTTTAACACACTATTGGGCCATCTCTAGCCAAAACATCGCCTTCCCCCTCACAAGGAAGCGAACAAAGAGAACATTTGGTCGTCTTCCCTCAAGGATCACACCATTTTTCTAACTCATACCACCCTCGAATCCGACCTCTCTTCGGGTTCAGGAAAAACACAATGTTCTCAAAACAATTGAACTAGCCAACACTACACTCTCGCATGCAACAATATGATGTCCAAGCTCTCTACAGTTGGAACATCCAAGAGAAGCAGACGCTTCTCCCCCACTTGTTTCATTCCCAACCTGCAAATAGAAAACAAAACAAGCATCAATAGTGTTTTTACACACATGTCGCATACTAGGTGTAACACCTCAAAATTTGCCCTCCTCTCTTGGGACTAGCATAATATATTTGCATATCATTTTAGGTCATTAGTCATTGCATATTGCATATCATGTGGTTACATTGTGCAAGTCATCCTTATAAGTCTTGGTCAGAAGATGAAGGGGTCATGATGCAGGCTAGGGTTTCATTGGACTGGATCATTAATCATCTGAGGATATGGTGGTTCAAATTAGGGTTTTTGATTCTCAAGGAGATTGGTCTTCATCTTGGTGGAAATGATACTTCATCATCATCATGGTCTTGTTATCATCCAAGCGATTCAGAAGAATTGATCAAGATACTTTGAGATTAGGGTTTTGACCACTGGTCAACCCTAATCAGTTGTATTGGGCCAATCAGGGCATGACAAGGAGATGGGGTCTAAAATGGATATGGGGATCATCATGTGATTATATTGAGCTTATGGAAGCTAGGGTGTCATCCTTGAGCCATTTCATCAGAAGTTTGGGGCTCAGATTGATCAGTGCATTGCCAAATTCATCTATCAGTTGAAAAGTCAACTGTGGTCAACTGTGCTTGATTTTATGGATTTGGAGGTGGGAGAGAGTTGGATACACTTCATTCATGTTGAAACAAGTTTCATTTGACATTTCAAACATCAAGAATGAAGAAAATAAAGTCAGGACAAAAATTGCCAAAAATAGAAAGTGACTTGTAATGGAAGTTTCCAAAAATGGAAAGTTTTTCACCTCAAAATTACATGTCCAAAAAAGCTTCAAATGAAACTTTGTCCAACATGAAAGTTGTAGATCTTGCTCTCACCTTTCCAAAAAGTCCAAGAACTTGAAATTCCCATGTATGGTTGACAAGTTATGGTCCATTCATTTTCCAAAAATGCCTATAATCAAAGTGGCATAACTTTCACATGGAATGTCCAATTTGGGTGATCTTTTTATGAGCAAACCCCATTTCACATGTACTTTCATGGTATATGGTCCAAATTCATCAAAAATGGTCAAGGCAAAAAGTCAAATTTCAAGTGGACTTAAGTGCATTTTTGGTGTGAATATGTGATTTTGAGCAATACTTGGAATTTGAACATGAGAACCATTCCAACACACTCCAAATACCATTTAGAAGTTGTGTGAACTGTCATGAGCTGTCACATTGCAATATTTGGCAAGGTCGTTTTTGACATAGCACCTAAAAATGCAATTACACTAATCTTCCAAATTTTGGATAATTGAGATTAAGAGATGGATTAGTGTGAGGTATAAATGGTTAACTGTAACAGAAAATGCTAATCACAATCACAATTCTCAAGATCCATAACAAACTTTCCCTCCATTTTCTCAAAACTCTCAAAATCTCATCAAGCATTTTTGATCAAAACTTCATCAATTCTTCATCATTTTTGCTGATTCTTCTTGGATTCACTCTCCACGAGCCTCAATCTCCCTCTGTTTTGCTGAATTGGTGCCAAAAACCTCAAGATCGTGGACTGTTCAAGGCTTGCTCATCAATGGTGATTTGATAATTCTTGCATCTGGATCGTGCTGAAGCTAAACTAGCTATTCCATTCATCTTCCTCAACCTTAATCTCCATCTGTTTTTGGCTTTGGCATCGTGAAACATCAAAATCAACATCTGCCATCATCTACAAGGTATTTTTCGAATCTCCTCATTGCTTCAACTATTACATGGCTTTTGTAGAGCTTGCAACGTAGATGAACATGATGCTCTTAGTTTTTGATTTGGTTAGGTGTAGGATGAGAAATCGTGTTTGGAAGTTTTGTGTTCATATCTTTTTTTGCTCGATCCCGCTGCTATGTTAGGAATTAGGAGAAATCATTTGTATATCTTTGATCTATGTTGGAAGACGGTTCGTTTGGTTATAAGTTTGTCAATTTTGGTTGAGTTTGGATGTTCATCATTTCTGGAGATTTTTGAAGTGTTCTTGTGAAGAACACGATGAACAGTAGATCTTCAAATTTCCTGGCTTGAGTTTGAAAAGTGTTTGGCGCCAGTAGCATCCAATCAGCGCGCGCCATGGCATGTATTTGAAACTACGTCGTTTTGCTCAGTGGCTTTAATATTACGCTTTTGCCATTTATGTATTAATTAATTATTATTTCATTTCTTTTTTCATTTTTGTTTTCAATCTTGGTACATGATCCTTAGAAAATCATAGAGACCTCAAAACTTATCCAATTTTGGTGAGATTTTTTTCATGATACTCCTGATGATGTGTAGAATTTAATCATGATTTTTGTGGAATTTTTGCATGTGTAGAAAATTAATTGGCCTAGGGTTTGCTTGATGTTGTCACATTTGAACATGTCTTACCATATCCTTCATGAAATGATGATACTTTCAAAGAAATGAATGAAATTTTTTATGATTGTTCTGGACTCATTGCTGGTGATTTTCATGTGGAGTTTGTGATTTTTGGATACATGGTTGATGAGTTATGATTTTAGGATTAGAGGTGTGACAATTTGTGTCACACCAAGCTAGGTCAACTTCATGATTTTTTTTAAAATGCTTAGGGATGTTGAATTGAGTTGAAATTTTGTGTGCATGATCATATGAATGTTGAGATCACATGAGATTGTTTCTGGAATTTTTGATGACATTTTCTAATTGATTGTGATTTTCTCTTCTGCTGGCTCATTTTGTGACATTGTGTGACACATGTTGGCATTTTGTTTGTGAAATTCTCATAGTGTGTTGGATGGGTGTGAAATTTGACATGAGGATTGTAGACACATTAAAGGTCATTGTGGTTTTGATCCCATTCATTTATCTTGTTGTGACACTGTTTTATGATTTTTGGAAGTTGATGTTTGTTTGGATGCCTTGTGTTGGCTTGTTTGAACTTGTCTGAACTTTATGATTTTCATTGACCTACTTCCTTTTGTCCAATTGAGCTGAAATTTGACATGCTATACATTGAATGTGTCCTGTTTAGGTGTGAATTTTTGTGGAATTAATTGAATTGTTTTGGTATGCTTTTGATTGAGATAGTTCTGTTTGGTCATTTGAAGTGGCAAATTGCATGTTTGATACTATTTTGTGCATAAAATGATAATGGTGATTGATATGAGCATGGGACCAATTGCATTTGCTTCTAATTTGTTTGAATGTGATTTTGGATAATTTTCACTTGCTGTTTAGGATTTTTTATCTCCTTTGAACCCTAGGCTTGGCCTAGTGGTCTTGTTTCTCACATTTGGTTTGGATTTTAAGGTTAAAAGTGCAAAAGACTTAAGGAGAAAAATTCAAGTTGTAAATTGAGATTGTTTGATGTTGTAAACTAACATTGGTTTTGTGTTGTAGGGTTTGATGCTTGAGCTTGGGCTCATAGCTTGCACTTGTGTGCATTAACTTGTGTTTGACTGTACAGATTAACATTTGCTGTTTACTGTTGGTTTGTCTGAGTACTGATGATACTTGATTGATTTCAGGTACATTTAGTTGCTTACAGTTCCTTGAGAACTTGCTTGCTGTTGCTTGGTTTTTAAATCAGTTGAGGTAGAATCTCTATACTTCATGTAGTCTAGAAGACCTGGCTTGTTATTTAGCCAGGCAACTGTCTGAAGTCCTCCTTAAGAGGCGATGTTTGTGATTGTTTACTTTTGTGCCAAGCAGGTGAAGACCTCTATGAGGCAATTGGCGGAACCCAAGGGATATGCAATCTATCCCCCGCTATTCTGTTGAGTCGTCCCTCTGCTCACACCACTGTGTTGATGCATTGGGACATTAACCCAAGATCTTGTACTTTGTACAGTTGTGTCAGAGTCTTGAGCGTAGAAGGGTCCCTCCATTCTGGACCCACGCTCCTTTGTCTGAAGCTCTCCCTGGCCAGGGATAAGAGCTGTGAAGTCTAATCTTCACTCATCTTTCATCAGCTTCACCTTAGCATCTCAATGGCAAGGTTAAGAGCTAACTCTACCCTTGTACAGATGACTTGCCTCGGCAGTCGAACCCTTTGTTTGAGCCTCACTTCTGACTGGATATAGTGTGTGCTCTGTGAATATTTGCTTGAAATGTTTGTTGTATTTTAATTGATGCTTGCATGCTTGCTCTCTTCCTGGATAGGATTAGCTTGCTGTTGTGCAAGTAGGTAGAAACCACAACATAGGGCAATGATGCATGATAACACTAGGCTCGAGTCCAGCTCCCTAGTAGTGTGTCTCCCTTGGTTTCTGGCTAGAATTTCTTTCCCTTTCAGGGGAACTACGTCGCCCTGATCCTCATACCAGATGAGGTACGTAGGCAGGAGACCGTGCGAGGTCTCTCCGGGCACTTTTTTTCCTTTTGTGTGCGTTTGCTTGTTAACCCTGTTGTGTGTCAGGATATGGATGTAAGCCCAGCGATTGGCTGTCCGTATCCTGATTGTGTTTGTTTGGTTCGGAAGCTGACGTAATTCCATCGAGTGGTGGTCGGGTTCCCGGTTTGCCTATGTTTGTGTGTGTCTTGTTTGGCGTGCGTGAGCCGAACTACGGCAGCTCTGATTCTCGTTCCAGACGAGATACGTAGGCATAGGATGCGACGTCCTATCGAGCTCTCTTCCTCTTAACCCCACCTGTGTTGTCTTCGGTGCGTGTGTGTGTGGTGTTTTAGCAACCTTTTCTTTTCTTAGAGCGTGGATCCCGTCGAGTACGACGGACGTGAGGGGTGCTAATACCTTCCCCTTGCGTAACCGACTCCCTTACCCTTTCTCTTTGGTCGTGAGACCATGCTTTTTCCAGGTTTCTCTGAGCGTTTCCTTTCCCTATCTTGGGATAAATAACGCGCAGTGGCGGATCTGTTTGTTTTTTTTGTTTTAGCCCGCCGGTTGTTTTTCGCGGATGCGACAGCTGGCGACTCTGCTGGGGATAAAAGATGTTGACCTGTGCTGGTCCATCTTCCCTAAGCGAGTCTCTCCTAGCGTTCTAGGATAGTCTAGGTTGCTTGTGTTGCTCTATTTATTGCATTTATTATTCTGACCATGTATATTTGCATAAATATTTGCATGCATCATACTATCATGTTGTCGTCCTCTGTGCAGGTGGTTCCTCTGTTTTGGGGTGGGTGTTCTGAGTGGGGGCTAAAACCCAGGCCCGAGTATACACCTAGGATTAGTGTGGTCTCACATTCCTCACATGTCGGTTGGGCATGCTGTTGCGACGTGACATACCACAAGCCGGACGAGGTTCATCTGAGAGTGCTCTTCCTCAGTGGGGTTTTCCACTTTGGTTGGGTTATCTCCTTTGGACTATTGACTTCGGTGACCGATCTTTCCCGGATCTTTGGTTTAGACGATCTCAAGAGAGCTACAATGGCACACCCGAAAGGGCAAACCCATTGAGTATCTTTGCCCGATTGTCGAGACTATTATCCGCCTTAGGATGACCTGATTAGAATTTACCTGTGAATGGAGGGTGATTCTTTCAGATGCATGTTCAGATGGTGACTCAGATGGTGACTTTTGGTTCCGTTGATCAGAGTCATATTTATAAGTCGGATTTATGGCCATTTATTTCCGAGACGCCGGAGTGTTGTCCGCAGTATTTATCAGTGGGGATCCGTTTATTTCAGGATTCCCCGGGCCGATTCAGAGGTTATTGAGGTTATCTGCTCAGAGATTGTTTGGTGATGATGATGATGTATTTGGCAGTTCCGTTTATTTCGGAACCCTTTGAGTTGGATTTGTGGTTACATATTCTCTCAGATGGTTGTGATCGGTTCAGAGATCAGGGCTGTGATTCAGGGCAACAGATGATCAGAGGACTTGGAGGATGGCAATGCATTGCATTCATACATCTGCATCATTCCCGTTTTGCATTCATCTGCACTTAAACTACGTCTAGCCATATGGGGAGTATCATTGATTGAGAATCTGGTTGAGAGACATCTTGAATTTCAGAATGTGGATGTCAAAATATTGTCTGTCTCGATGAAACCAGGATCGAAAGACAGAAGCTTCCTCGTATGGATAGACGTTGCATTCATGCATATTAACCTGTTTGCTGTTTTGTAGGTGTCGGGTTCTGACGTGCTTGCTTGTTTCAGGAATCATTGCTCGTGCTCCCAGAGTTGTACCTTTGCACTCAACCTGTCCTCACAGATACTTCATCAGACGCAATACTCCCAGACTAATGGATCTCCCAAACACAGATATCCTCGAGCTGAAGGACAAGATGACTGAGCTGATCAACATCATGCAGGGTTTTGCAGTTGGTCAGAAAGCTTTGGCTGACAAGGTCGAGAAGCTCGAGCGAGCTTCAGCTGCTAACAGTGTTGTTAACCTGGATGGTGTCTCCAACCAGGAGCTGGGTGGATCCAGAGACGGTGAAAAAAGAGCAACCGTAGGTATGGTGAACAACAATGCTGGTGGATTTGGTGCTGCTACTGGCGGTGGGCCCGGTCTGGGGCATAATCTGAAGGATAGTCTGTTCCCGCCTTTCTTTGGGGTCGATGATGACAGGGAGGAGGACAGAGAGGCTGATCAGTTCTCTATGCTGAATGAGCCATTCGGTCAATATGGTGTTCAACCACAAAGCAAAGAAATTCAGTTACTGGCAGAGAAGGTAAGGGCTCTGGAAAGCCATGCTACTCCGGGATTTGTCAACATGTCCAACATGGGGCTAGTTGAGGGGATTGTGATCCCACAGAAGTTCAAAGCGCCCGTATTTGATAAATATAATGGGAGTTCCTGCCCGGAAACTCATCTTCAAGCCTTCGTCCGCAAGATCTCTGCATACACAACAGATCAGAAGCTCTGGATGTACTTCTTCCAAGACAGTCTGTCTGGAGGATCCTTGGAATGGTATACCAAGCTGAAATCTGGCGATGCTTTCTTTAAACAGTATCAGTTCAACACTGACATGGCTCCTAGTCGTACCCAGCTGCAAGGTATGTCTCAGAAGTCAAGTGAAGGGTTTAAAGAGTATGCACAAAGGTGGAGGGAGTTGGCTGCCAGAGTTCAACCTCCACTGGTGGACAGAGAGATGTCTGATCTATTCATGGGTACCCTGCAAGGGGTTTTTGCTGAAAGGATGGTGGGTTGTCCTGTCACGAACTTTGCCGACATTGTGGTGGCAGGGGAGAGAATTGAAAGTTGGCTGAAAATGGGGGAAGATCCAGGGTGGTAATGCTTCGTCATCAGGATCGAAGAAGCCCTTCGGAAATGGTCAGCGCAAGAATGAGGGTGAATCGAGTGCTGTGTATGCCCAGAGAGGACACGGTAGGGATCGTTACTACCAGCACACTGCTGCGGTAACCACCCCTGCTGGTAATCAGTCAGTACGACAGCAACGTCAACCACTTCAACAGAGAGTTGGGTACCAGGTGAGGGGAAAAGGGGTTGATCGCCATTTTGACAAGCCGCCTGTGACATACGCTGTTCTGTTCAAAAAGCTGATGGATCTTGGGTTGGTTCAGCCGAGGGCGATGGTTCCGATGAGATCAGATCAGAGGCCTCCGAACTATGATGAGAACGCCCAGTGCGAATTTCATTCTGGAACACCGGGGCATAACATTGAGGGTTGTAGAGCATTCAAGAATGTTGTCCAGGATCTGGTAGACTCCAAGGCTATCAATTTTGCCCCATCACCGAATGTTAATGCTAATCCCATGCCGGCACATGGTCAGGCAATGGTGAGTGCAATTGCTGAAGATTCGGATCACGCCTGTGGGATGGGTGAAGAGACTGATGGTAACTGCAAGTTTGATGGTTGGATAAAGCCGTGCGTACCAGGGATGGAAGTCCAGAACTGGAAGGCCTAAAAAGATCATCACGGTCACTCTACTGGAAGAGTAATATTTATGTTTTTGATTTTATCTGCATGAAAACCTTGCGTGTTGCCCAACACATAATGGTTCATTGTAAGGGCCACCTCATGTTCATAATTTGCAACATTTCTGCATCATTAATAAATGGATGTTTTTTAGTCAAAAAGCGGTGTTCCCTGTTTTTCATTTATTTTTGCAGTTTAAAAACAAATAAAAATGGCAATGTTTATTTTCATTTTTCTTTTTTTTTGATTTGTCTCATTCCGACTTCGAAAAATAATTCTCCGGATCTCATTGATAACAATTTGGTTACACCTCATATGACTTCGACAAACCGATCTATCATGCCGAAGAAGAAGGCGAAGAAGATTGTGATCTGCTGGAATTAGCCAGGTTGTCAAAACAAGAGGAGAAAGTGATTCAGCCGCACGAGGAGCGGGTTGAGGTTGTTATTCCAAGCACCGCCGAGGTCAGGAAGGAAAAAAATTGGGGCCGCTTCAGAGGCGAGTCGAGAGCAGAATGGTAGTCCTGTTGAAGGGACATGTGGATACCTTCGCCTGGTCATGTCAGGATATGCCAGGGTCGGATACCGATGTCGGTGTGCACAAGCTGCCATGGAGAGAAGATTGTCCTCTAAAGAAGCAGAACGCCAGTGCTACTTATCAGAGAGCCATGGTGACTTTATTTCATGATATGATTCATCATGAAGTTGAATGCTATGCTATGACATGATAGCAAAGTCCCAAACAGGAGAGGGGCATCTGGCAGACCGGGGCAAGTCGTTTGACCGGTTGAGACAATTCAAACTGAGGTTGAATTCAAGTGAGTGCACTATCAGAGTGCGATCCGGTAAGCTGTTGGGGTTTATTGTTAGAGAGGAATCGAGGTTGATCCTGCTTAAAAAAAAAAAAAAAAAAAAAAAAAAAAAAAGCAATAAGAGAAATACCTGAACCGAGGATGGAAAGAGGTTCGTGGTCTCCTAGGTAGATTGAACTACATGTCATGGTTCACATCTCACCTAATAGCCACGTGGGAACCCATTCAAGGGAAAAAAGATCAAACGGTCAGGTGGAATAATGATTGCCAAGGGGCATTGAAAAATAAAAGAATAAGTTGCAGGAGCCTCTGATTCTGATGTTTCCCTAAGGAGCGATTGTTAATCTGGTACTTGACAGCCTTCGAGGGGTCTACGAGGTGTATTGAGTCAGCATGACGAGTCTTGTCGAAAAGAGCATGCAATTTACCTTAGCAAAAAGTTTACCGACTGTGAAACAATACATTCACTGCTCGGGGAACTTGATGTACTTTGGCATAGGCTGCTCGCCGACCGAGACAGTCTATGCTGGTTCATACCACTTTGTGGATTTCGAGATGGATCTGATCAGGTAGATTTTTGAAGAGCCAGCAATGACCGGACGGGTTGCAAGAGGGCAAATGATTTTGATTAAATACGATATCCAGTACATCTCTCAGAAAGCAATCGAGGGGAGTGTATTGTCCGATTACCTCGCTCAGCAACCCATTGAGGATTATCAACCGAGGAAGTTTGAGTTCCCTGATGAGGACATCTCGAGGTACTCTAATCGAAAGATTGAGAGTAACCGATCCCGGAGGAGGGGCCTGACCCCGAATCCGAACGGATTCTGATGTCTGATGGGGTTAGTGTGAAGGAGTTAGTGTTGCTTTGGTTATGCCAAAGGGATCTCAGGTTCCCTTCGTTGCCCAATAACATGTGAATGCACCAACAATGGTGGCTGAGTACGAAGCTTGTATCCTGGGTGTCGATCTTCGATGCGTGCATCTACTGGGGCAAAACGCCTGTCTCACTCAGAGAGCCTAATTGAAGAACAGAGGCTGGCAGCTATCTGTCATGGGCAGTTGTACCAGCAGAGGATGAAGTGTGCTTTTGACGGAAAGGTACGACCTCGGGTATATCACGTTGGTGATATGGTGCTGAAAAGGATCCTTCCTCCTCAAAACGATCGAAGGGGCAAATGGACACCCAATTATGAAGGTCCATTCGTGGTCAAGAAGGTTTTCTCTGGCGGAGCCTTGTTGTTGACGACCATGGATGGCGAAGATTTTCCATCCCCTGTGAATGCGGACGCAGTTAAAAAATACTTCGTGTAAAGAGACCCGCTGGACGAAAAGAATAAAATAGTCCAGGCAAAAATGGGCATCCCGGCGAACCAAAAAACAGAAAGAAAGGTTCGGGCAAAAATTAGGGATAAAATGAAAAAATTGTACACCCGGCAAGTCAAAAACCTGAAAAGGCGACTTGGGCAAAAAAGGGTATCCCGGTGGACTGAAAACCCGAAAGGGCGGTCCAGGCAAAAGAGGGATTGAAACGAACAACTGCGTCCCGCATGATCGTTTGCGCTTTGGTTAAAGCATCATGGATAATACCCGGTAGGGATCAATCAGAAGCGTCTTGTTCAAAAGGCGGAAAGTACAGAGAGTCTGAGGACATATGGGGTGTAACCGAGTTGGAACTCGATGAGATCACGGGTTTCACATTGCCATTAGGATAGATTTTTCCTTTTGTGCGCAATTACCTCTTTTCAGGAATTGCTTCCTTTGTATTGCTCATTCTTGAGCCACACTCTTCCAATCAATAAAATGCATATTCAGTCAAATAATTTTGTTTTTTGTTTTCATTACCGCTTTGATTGCAAAAACATCCAATTATTGTGATAAAGAATCTTGCATTTTAAGACGTACAGGTCCCTTCCGATGCATGTTTATAAGATTGAAAGCTGGAAATCTTATTTGGAAGGTTGGGTGACCCAAGTGTTGAAATCTTGACACGCCTGGGGCACGATTTTATCTGACGATCTGTTTTGCAGGAACTGTTAGGTATTTTTCACTCACTTGCAGGTTGTGATGTGGAAGCTTTTGACGAAACAAATCCCCATGGAGTCCAATCAGGGACGAACGAATGAATATGAATGGGTAGAGAAGCGATGAGAAGACGTCGAGACGTGCGACGATCCTTGATTTTAATCAAGAAGACTCTTCAAAATCGGAAGATTGGAAAGTCTGTAGAGAATCCCCGCAGAGTCCAATCAGGGACGAATGAATATGAAGAGCGACGAAGAGACGTCGAGGCGTACGACGACCTTTGGAATTAATCAAGAAGACTCTTCAAAGTCGGAAAATTGAAAAGTCTGTATAGTCCCCAGGAGTTTGCTCTCCGTCGAGCGCGGAGCGGTTGGGAATACAAGATGATGGAGCAGAAAAGGTCCAGACGAGTCTGGGAGTTCTCAAAAGTGGAAAGATGATACGAGATTGGGAGGCGGATACCGTGGTTCGACGAGTCGACGGGTGTTCTGTACCAACTTTTCTCATTTCCCCAGCTAGGTCCCCAAGCAGAGTTGTGAGGGCTAACTCCCCAGCAGATCCAAGGTCTGTGGATCCCCTAGCTGAGTCGGGATGGTTATCCCCGGCAGGTTTAAAACAGTGTTTCCTCAGCAGCCAGGCCTGAAGGTTGCTATTCCCCGAGTGGAGCGGGTTTCAATGAAATATATCTCCAGCAGTGTATCCTACGTATGGATTGAATGGGTCGTCCCCAGCGGAGTAGCATTCGTTTCCCTAGCAGGGTTAGGATGGTTATTCCCAGCAGGTGTCAGATCGATGCTTCCCCAGTCGCCAGGCCTGGAGGTTGTTGTTTCCCAGCAGAGCTATCTGTGAGCATTTCCCCAGTAAAGTTGCCAGATATCTGTGAGGGTTTCTCCAAGCAGAGTCGGGATTGATATCCTCGGCAAATCAAAGACTGTTGTATCCCCACAGAGTGTTGGTGGTTCTTATCCACAGCAGTTTCCCGAGCGGATTGGGTGCAAAGAGGGTTCTTCCCCAGCAAGGGTTACCTTTTCCCAGCAGCAGTGCTATTCCCCAGCAGGGTGGAATCGGAGATTGACGAGTTCCTCAACGGAGTGTCTCGTGCTCCCCAGTAGAATCCCTTGAGGGGGACGTTTTTTATGCATTCATCATGTAGAGTAAGCATAGCATATTGCATAATAAATCGCGTAGCATTTCCATAATTATGGAGCATTACGCAGAAAAAGTCATGCATCATTGCAAACATAGGCTAGTCTCAAGCTGTGGTTATTGTTTGAGAGGTGGTTTCGACAGAAGTTGGAAGATGTTACTCTGATGGGTTTAGCATCATGACGTCAGAGCAGCAATATTCCCCAGTAGTGCGATGCTGGAGGAAACTTTTCCGTCGGACAGAGATAGAAATGTTACGCGATCAGCGCGACTCGAGCCGTGGTTACCGCTTGAGATTTGGTTTTGCCGGACAGTGAAGACGATACTCCGAGGAGTTCAGCATTGTGAGTTTGGAGCAACAGTATTTCCCAGTCATCAGTAAGTGTCTGGTCGAGCTTTCTTTGGTGTCAGTAAACATCATCATTCGATGTCCAGTAAACGTCGAGTTATTTCCCAGTCATTGTTTAATGTCTGGTCGAGCTTTGTTTGATGTCAGTAAACATCATCATTCGATGTCCAGTAAACGTCGAGTTATTTCCCAGTCATTGTTTAATGTCTGGTCGATCATTGTTTGATGTCTTGTCAACATCATTGGTCGATGTCCTGTCAACATCCTTATTCGATGTCCAGTAAACGTCGAGTTATTTCCCAGTCATTGTTTAATGTCTGGTCGATCATTGTTCGATGTCCTGTCAACATCATTGTTCGATGTCCTGTCAACATCATTGTTTGATGCCTGTAAACATCATTGTTTGATGCCTGTAAACATCATCGTTCGATGTCCAGTAAACGTCGAGTTATCTCCCAGTCATCAGTTAGTGTCTGCTCGAGTTTTCTTTGGTGCCAGTAAACATCATCGTTCGATGTCACGTAAACGTCGAGTTTCTTCCCAGTCATCAGTCAATGCCTGGTTGAAGGTGTACCATCTGATATGTCGCCCTCAGAGTGGTGTTTGGTGTTATTTCCGACGTTTCCAGCGGAATTATCACAAGGAAAAGGAGAACGGGGTTCAAATGCAGTGATCCGGGATCATTTGCGCGAAGGAAAGATTTCGGGGTTCAAGAAAATAAAAAGAAGAAAAGAAATAATAATCCCCAGCAGATATGTGGTGTTCAGGCCATGGTTATCCCTGCGTTACCATTTATTTTGGTATCCAGGTTGATGTTGTTGTTTCGGTGATCAGGCCGACTTTCTCCGTACCAGACGGGTTTTTATTCAAGATTGTTTCTTTGCCGATTCTGACAGGCATTGTTAATTATTTCCCATCAGAGTGCAAATTGTTCGTCTGTTCTTGGTATTCAATCACTCTTCATCCTGATCATCTGAAAGCCGAGGCTGTTCATATCGACAGGTTCACAGTGGATTGAATAGGGGCAGCTGTAACACCTCAAAATTTGCCCTCCTCTCTTGGGACTAGCATAATATATTTGCATATCATTTTAGGTCATTAGTCATTGCATATTGCATATCATGTGGTTACATTGTGCAAGTCATCCTTATAAGTCTTGGTCAGAAGATGAAGGGGTCATGATGCAGGCTAGGGTTTCATTGGACTGGATCATTAATCATCTGAGGATATGGTGGTTCAAATTAGGGTTTTTGATTCTCAAGGAGATTGGTCTTCATCTTGGTGGAAATGATACTTCATCATCATCATGGTCTTGTTATCATCCAAGCGATTCAGAAGAATTGATCAAGATACTTTGAGATTAGGGTTTTGACCACTGGTCAACCCTAATCAGTTGTATTGGGCCAATCAGGGCATGACAAGGAGATGGGGTCTACAATGGATATGGGGATCATCATGTGATTATATTGAGCTTATGGAAGCTAGGGTGTCATCCTTGAGCCATTTCATCAGAAGTTTGGGGCTCAGATTGATCAGTGCATTGCCAAATTCATCTATCAGTTGAAAAGTCAACTGTGGTCAACTGTGCTTGATTTTATGGATTTGGAGGTGGGAGAGAGTTGGATACACTTCATTCATGTTGAAACAAGTTTCATTTGACATTTCAAACATCAAGAATGAAGAAAATAAAGTCAGGACAAAAATTGCCAAAAATAGAAAGTGACTTGTAATGGAAGTTTCCAAAAATGGAAAGTTGTTCACCTCAAAATTACATGTCCAAAAAAGCTTCAAATGAAAATTTGTCCAACATGAAAGTTGTAGATCTTGATCTCACCTTTCCAAAAAGTCCAAGAACTTGAAATTCCCATGTATGGTTGACAAGTTATGGTCCATTCATTTTCCAAAAATGCCTATAATCAAAGTGGCATAACTTTCACATGGAATGTCCAATTTGGGTGATCTTTTTATGAGAAAACCCCCATTTCACATGTACTTTCATGGTGTATGGTCCAAATTCATCAAAAATGGTCAAGGCAAAAAGTCAAATTTCAAGTGGACTTAAGTGCATTTTTGGTGTGAATATGTGATTTTGAGCAATACTTGGAATTTGAACATGAGAACCATTCCAACACACTCCAAATACCATTTAGAAGTTGTGTGAACTGTCATGAGCTGTCACATTGCAATATTTGGCAAGGTCATTTTTGACATAGCACCTAAAAATGCAATTACACTAATCTTCCAAATTTTGGATAATTGAGATTAAGAGATGGATTAGTGTGAGGTATAAATGGTTAACTGTAACAGAAAATGCTAATCACAATCACAATTCTCAAGATCCATAACAAACTTTCCCTCCATTTTCTCAAAACTCTCAAAATCTCATCAAGCATTTTTGATCAAAACTTCATCAATTCTTCATCATTTTTGCTGATTCTTCTTGGATTCACTCTCCACGAGCCTCAATCTCCCTCTGTTATGCTGAATTGGTGCCAAAAACCTCAAGATCGTGGACTGTTCAAGGCTTGCTCATCAATGGTGATTTGATAATTCTTGCATCTGGATCGTGCTGAAGCTAAACTAGTTATTCCATTCATCTTCCTCAACCTTAATCTCCATCTGTTTTTGGCTTTGGCATCGTGAAACATCAAAATCAACATCTGCCATCATCTACAAGGTATTTTTCGAATCTCCTCATTGCTTCAACTATTACATGGCTTTTGTAGAGCTTGCAACGTAGATGAACATGACGCTCTTAGTTTTTGATTTGGTTAGGTGTAGGATGAGAAATCGTGTTTGGAAGTTTTGTGTTCATATCTTTTTTTGCTCGATCCCGCTGTTATGTTAGGAATTAGGAGAAATCGTTTGTATATCTTTGATCTATGTTGGAAGACGGTTCGTTTGGTTATAAGTTTGTCAATTTTGGTTGAGTTTGGATGTTCATCATTTCTGGAGATTTTTGAAGTGTTCTTGTGAAGAACACGATGAACAGTAGATCTTCAAATTTCTTGGCTTGAGTTTGAAAAGTGTTTGGCGCCAGTAGCATCCAATCAGCGCGCGCCATGGCATGTATTTGAAACTACGTCGTTTTGCTCAGTGGCTTTAATATTACGCTTTTGCCATTTCTGTATTAATTAATTATTATTTCATTTCTTTTTTCATTTTTGTTTTCAATCTTGGTACATGATCCTTAGAAAATCATAGAGACCTCAAAACTTATCCAATTTTAGTGAGATTTTTTTCATGATACTCCTGATGATGTGTAGAATTTAATCATGATTTTTGTGGAATTTTTGCATGTGTAGAAAATTAATTGGCCTAGGGTTTGCTTGATGTTGTCACATTTGAACATGTCTTACCATATCCTTCATGAAATGATGATACTTTCAAAGAAATGAATGAAATTTTTTATGATTGTTCTGGACTCATTGCTGGTGATTTTCATGTGGAGTTTGTGATTTTTGGATACATGGTTGATGAGTTATGATTTCTTGATTAGAGGTGTGACAGTTTGTGTCACACCAAGCTAGGTCAACTTCATGATTTTATTTAAAATGCTTAGGAATGTTGAATTGAGCTGAAGTTTTGTGTGCATGATCATATGAATGTTGAGATCACATGAGACTTTTTCTGGAATTTTTGATGACATTTTCTAATTGATTGTGATTTTCTCTTCTGCTGGCTCATTTTGTGACATTGTGTGACACATGTTGGAATTTTGTTTGTGAAATTCTCATAGTGTGTTGGATGGGTGTGAAATTTGACATGAGGATTGTAGACACATTAAAGGTCATTGTGGTTTTGATCCCATTCATTTATCTTGTTGTGACACTGTTTTATGATTTTTGGAAGTTGATGTTTGTTTGGATGCCTTGTGTTGGCTTGTTTGAACTTGTCTGAACTTTATGATTTTCATTGACCTACTTCCTTTTGTCCAATTGAGCTGAAATTTGACATGCTATACGTTGAATGTGTCCTGTTTAGGTGTGAATTTTTGTGGAATTAATTGAATTGTTTTGGTATGCTTTTGATTGAGATAGTTCTGTTTGGTCATTTGAAGTGGCAAATTGCATGTTTGATACTATTTTGTGCATAAAATGATAATGGTGATTGATATGAGCATGGGACCAATTGCATTTGCTTCTAATTTGTTTGAATGTGATTTTGGATAATTTTCACTTGCTGTTTAGGATTTTTTATCTCCTTTGGACCCTAGGCTTGGCCTAGTGGTCTTGTTTCTCACATTTGGTTTGGATTTTCAGGTTAAAAGTGCAAAAGGCTTAAGGAGAAAAATTCAAGTTGTAAATTGAGATTGTTTGATATTGTAAACTAACATTGGTTTTGTGTTGTAGGGTTTGATGCTTGAGCTTGGGCTCATAGCTTGCACTTGTGTGCATTAACTTGTGTTTGACTGTACAGATTAACATTTGCTGTTTACTGTTGGTTTGTCTGAGTACTGATGATACTTGATTGATTTCAGGTACATTTAGTTGCTTACAGTTCCTTGAGAACTTGCTTGCTGTTGCTTGGTTTTTAAACCAGTTGAGGTAGAATCTCTATACTTCATGTAGTCTGGAAGACCTGGCTTGTTATTTAGCCAGGCAACTGTCTGAAGTCCTCCTTAAGAGGCGATGTTTGTGATTGTTTACTTTTGTGCCAAGCAGGTGAAGACCTCTATGAGGCAATTGGCGGAACCCAAGGGATATGCAATCTATCCCCCGCTATTCTGTTGAGTCGTCCCTCTGCTCACACCACTGTGTTGATGCATTGGGACATTAACCCAAGATCTTGTACTTTGTACAGTTGTGTCAGAGTCTTGAGCGTAGAAGGGTCCCTCCATTCTGGACCCACGCTCCTTTGTCTGAAGCTCTCCCTGGCCAGGGATAAGAGCTGTGAAGTCTAATCTTCACTCATCTTTCATCAGCTTCACCTTAGCCTCTCAATGGCAAGGTTAAGAGCTAACTCTACCCTTGTACAGATGACTTGCCTCGGCAGTCGAACCCTTTGTTTGAGCCTCACTTCTGACTGGATATAGTGTGTGCTCTGTGAATATTTGCTTGAAATGTTTGTTGTATTTTAATTGATGCTTGCATGCTTGCTCTCTTCCTGGATAGGATTAGCTTGCTGTTGTGCAAGTAGGTAGAAACCACAACATAGGGCAATGATGCATGATAACACTAGGCTCGAGTCCAGCTCCCTAGTAGTGTGTCTCCGTTGGTTTCTGGCTAGAATTTCTTTCCCTTTCAGGGGAACTACGTCGCCCTGATCCTCATACCAGATGAGGTACGTAGGCAGGAGACCGTGCGAGGTCTCTCCGGGCACTTTTTTTCCTTTTGTGTGCGTTTGCTTGTTAACCCTGTTGTGTGTCAGGATATGGATGTAAGCCCAGCGATTGGCTGTCCGTATCCTGATTGTGTTTGTTTGGTTCGAAAGCTGACGTAATTCCATCGAGTGGTGGTCGGGTTCCCGGTTTGCCTGTGTTTGTGTGTGTCTTGTTTGGCGTGCGTGAGCCGAACTACGGCATCTCTGATTCTCGTTCCAAACGAGATACGTAGGCATAGGATGCGACGTCCTATCGAGCTCTCTTCCTCTTAACCCCACCTGTGTTGTCTTCGGTGCGTGTGTGTGTGTGGTGTTTTAGCAACCTTTTCTTTTCTTAGAGCATGGATCCCGTCGAGTACGACGGACGTGAGGGGTGCTAATACCTTCCCCTTGCGTAACCAACTCCCTTACCCTTTCTCTTTGGTCGCGAGACCATGCTTTTTCCAGGTTTCTCTGAGCGTTTCCTTTCCCTATCTTGGGATAAATAACGCGCAGTGGCGGCTCTGTTTGTTTTTTTTGTTTTAGCCCGCCGGTTGTTTTTCGCGGATGCGACACTAGGGAACAAACATAATTAAACAACCTGGACAGACGAACGAGCCTGCTCTGATACCACTATATAACACCCTAAAAGTCCACGTGTAATTATCAAAGAATTTAATTAATGAAATACAATCACTTAGGGTGTCACTCGCAATAATCATAGCCTGCTCAGTAACACAGGTTAAAGCAAAACATTTTACTGCATACATTTTCACTTATGATGTTTACACGACATCCAACTCATCTGAATATCTTTGCAACGGAATCATAATAAAAAAACATATCAATTTAAAATCCCATAATAGTTTTCATAACAAAATTAAAAGCACCGACCCGTGAGTCTTCTCCAAGTGCTATCACACCAAAACATAAAACAAATATGAGAGCATGCATTCTCTTAGGAAATTTCAACATAAATTAAATAATTCGCTCCCCATTGTTACATATTAGAGAATAACCAAAGCTAACACAAATAAACTAAAATAAATAGCTCTATGAGCTAATTCCCACTTACCACTGTGTCTCTACTCTTGAGTATTTTCACGATGCCCATGTAAAGGCATCATTCAAACAGAAGGGGTGATAATTCATTTCAATTATAACAACATAGAATGTAAAATAGAGTACAACATCTACATAATCATGCATAATAACATATCACATCTTCACGCCCAAATTATCATCAGCATCACATACAACAACACCATCATCACCCATAGTCATATTTCACACATATAATTCATTCACGACAATGACTCATATGCATGGGTACTAATTCAACATTTGGTTCTTCTTACGAACCCGATTCCCCTTTCTAAATCATGAACTCCCCCTTCTTAGTTTCGAATAAGTTTTTTGTCCCACTTCAGACTTATGACTTATCTCCTTCAACATATCAATAATGGATGTATGGCATGGTAATAATGCAATTAACGCAACAATTATAATAATATTTAGTAATCCACATTTGATCACACAATTTCCACCATGTGTAACGTAATCCACCCTTTTGGACTACCACCAATAAATTCAAACACACCATCTCAATCATTCACAACACATCAAATAATTTGTCAATACGGACCTCGTCCATATTCATCACATCATACACTTCTTTTCCACCTACTACAACCTCTGATAAAATCATTAAAAATATTTTATCCCTGAAATAAATTTACATTCCTCTATTTCAGTTACCCAATGCTTCTAACCTCATCCAAAATGATTTACTAGTTGAAAGTTATTATCAAAATCGTGCACGAAGGCATTACCAAAAAGTTAATGTTTTCTGAAATTTCCAACACGACTTTCATCTTATCCAACCCTAAAATTTTCCATGAAATCATCACCAAAAATATGTTACCCCTAGAACAACATTATAGCCCTCTTTTTCAGCTATTCAACGCTTCAAACCTCGTCCTAAAATGATTTACGAGTTGAAAGTTACGATCAAAATCGTGCACAAAGGCATTAACAAAAAGTTGTTATTTTTCTGAAGTTGCCAGTACGGTTTTCATCTTCTCCAACCCCATAAACGTCCATGAAATCATCACCAAAAATATTTTATGGTTTTAAATTTAGTCATAAACATACATATATCAATCACTTCTTATACTCATATAATAATGGATCTATATACTATATTAATTCCTAAAACCTTCAAACATCATCAATGGTGGACATACATGGACACTTTAAAACATAAATTTCATTCAACAAATATCAACATTCATCATCAATCCAAAGAGAATTGATACTTCCTCTACCCTTCCATTCATATCCCTATTATTGAACCAAATTCTCATCCTTACCTTGTAATTCCAGAAAAATCCAAGTTTTTGGTTATTCTCTTCCCTAGAGCTCTCATGAGGTTTTCCTTGCTTTTCTCTTCTCCTGCCTCTTTTTCTTCAATTCCAAAAATTCCACCTATTGCAAACTTTTTCCTTCACTTCTCTCCTCCTAAATTAAAAACCTAATTTATATCTTTCTAATATTCCACTAAGGCTCAACTTATTACTAACTTACATTATTTATTTTAATTTTCCATAATTCGCACTTTCCACCCCAAACTCATTATTTCCTTTTATTTTATTATTTCATTTAAATAATAACACTAAAACATTATTTTAATCAATTAAATAATTATAAATAAATCTACCAACCTCTAATCAGTCTACGCATTCTCTGCCCAATGGTCACCCGCCCTTGTTTCCCTAACACATCTCAATTATCACACAAATAATAATTAGATACATACATAAAATTATGATTAATTAATATAAATAATTTCTAGAGAAATATGGTGTTACACTAATCCAGGATGTCGTTTGTATGGATGTGAAATGTATTAGGTATTAAAGCTATGTAGCTCATCTCATTCAAATTTTTGTATGTTAAATTCGAAATTCATTGAAACTCTATTTCTTCTGCATTCTTTGTAGCTTAAGCAACATAAAAGGTGCACTCATTTTATTTGGTATGATGAGGAGATGACTTCAATATCAAAAGATTTGATTTCTTCATCGAATGAAAGATTAGGTCTATAGAAGATTAAAGTCAATGAATGCAAGCTCAAAGAGGACGAATTGAAGATGAAGATCAAGTTTTTGAAAATCCAGTTGAAGTTTACAATTGGGATGATCATTGTGTTGTTAATAGGACTAGCTGCTACAAGTGTAATGAATAGGAATTACCAATGTTCTTTAGTTTTTGAATTAACCATGTTGTGGTGTTGTTGTTTAGTTGGTGAGGTTTTCAAACAACTCTGTTATAAACCATGTAGTAGAAATTATGAATGAAAAAATATTGTTCCAATTTTGTGACAGTAAACTTGTGTAATGGCAGTATGCAACATGTTTAATATGTAATATGCAAGCAAATTTTGTGCAATGAGGGTACGATATGCATTATATAAATTTGACATGCCAATATGCACCCAAAATAAGTATTGTCATAATATCAAAATAACTATTGTCATTACATTAAAACAACCATTGTCATAATAGGCCATTATAGACTATTACATCAAAATAACCATTGTCATTACATCAAAATAACTATTGTCATTATATCAAACTAACCAATACAACAAAATAGCTATGGTCATAACAGACCATTACAGCAAGATAATCAATGTCATAACATAAAACAAATTACTGTCATAACAGGATGAGGTGAAAAATAACTATTGTTAATATGGTTGTGTAGGTTGAGGTACTTTTGATGCGTTTGTCTTTGTACTATTCTTCTTCTTGTTATTTCCACCCTTTTCCTTCTTGTTATTTCCAACGTCTTATGCATTTCCACCTTTTGTTTTCTTTGTATTTCCACCTTTTGGGATAGCTCTGTCAACAGCCTTTTTTCCTTTACAACTTATCTTATTGTGACTCGTTACTCCACACTTATGGCAAGTAACAGTTGGCAACTTCCTAGGAAGAACATGTGGGTTTCTATGCTCATCATTAACTTTGTTGCGCATCTTTTTGGGGAGATCAATTTCCATTCTCATCACTGATGGGTTGTTGCTACTTGGTTATAAAGAGGCCACAATTGTGGCCCATTGGTATGGAAGATTATGTGTGAGTATGTCTTATTGAAAGTTGTCTTCCTGCAAAAAGAATGACAACAATCAATACACATTTTATGACGCAACACATGTAATATTCTGAGACATACTCTTCTGGTTGTTTCTTGTTTTTCTGTATGCAAGTTATGGCATGACAACATGGGATTCTAGTTAAATCCCATTTTCTACAAGCACGTATCTCTTGTTTTAGATTAACAACATATGTTTCGTTTCCATTTGTCACACCATATATGGCCAAATCATCATCACCATGCCATGTAGGTGTCCAATTTTCAAAAACCTTCTTGTTCTTTTCAAGCACTAACTGTATTCTAGGGAAAATTTCACCATTATACTTACTCAATGCATCCTTCTGACTAGTTGTCCTCTTAGTCAAATAATGTTTAATCCATTCTAACATAGTTATGATTAATTTATCTCTATACTCTAGAATTGCCATATTAAAATCCTCACGCATGTTATTTACATGTAGGTCACATTTAGAATAAGTCCTGAAATGTAACCTGCTCTGGTGTTGTGCGGGAATATCTTTCATTTCCTTCTAAGTAGCTTCATTCAAGCTTTTCATCCTTAGCATTACTCTCTCCCATGTTGCAACTACCGTGGTCCTTGTTCCACTCCACATAGCCTCTTTCAATTCCAACCCAGGATATTTCTTCTTCCAGTTCCCATATAGATGTTTCACGCAAAGAAGTTGCTCCACATGTGCACTCACACTTTGCACTGTTGGTAATAGGCCCTGACATCATTATAAAATGATAGAAAAGTTACTATATTGAGTAAAACTCATACAATTAAAGCAAAAGGATGTTACATTAAAAGGTTACCTTCTGTTGGTCTGAAATGAAAACATATTCCCCATGGTTTATGCTTTCTATATCCTCCATTAGAATGTTAATAAACCACTCCCAAGAGTTTTTTGTCTCAGCCTCCACAATAGCATAAGTAATAGGATATATCTTGTTATTTACATCCCTTCACGCAGCCGCCATCAATTGTCCACCATAGTCTCCTTTCAAAAAACATGCATCCAAACCTATAAGTGGCCTACAATATTTTGCAAATCCAGACTTACAAGCACCCAAACATACATAAATCCTCTCAAAGATAGAACCTTCATTAGAATTAGCACATTGCACCACTACGTTACTATTAGGGTTTAAGTTTAGTAACTCTTGTGCATAACGTCTTAAATGGGTGAATTGGACCATACCAACACCTTGGAAGCCCTTCTTTTGACTTTATATACCTGATCATGAGATAACTTCACTTTTCATCTATCGACAACTTCAACAATCAATCCCATTGGTTTCATGCCAGGGTTGTGTCTTAGAATATGTGCAAATTTCTTGGCCAACCATGTTGTCTTTGCTTGCCTATTATGTGTAATTCTATTTGCAACTTGTCAAAATTTGTCCCCTGCCCTTTTAGAAACTCTCATGTAGAACTTACAACCATCGTGCATTTTAGTACCATCCTTTTCCATCATTTTTCTTTAGATCAACATTTTTCTTCATCTCCATTGCATACTCCTTCAAAGCATCCCTAACCATTTCTTTGTTTCTAAACACCATACCTAGTTGAAACTTGAATACCTCTCCACTTTTATAAGTTGGAAACCTCTCATGTTCTTCATCATCGACACTAGTAGAAGGTGTATGCAACACACCAGAATCATCATCCATATCGGAATTGTTCACCTTACCAACTAACTTATCAGGGACTGTGGTCCAATCTATATTATCAATCTCATCATTATGCTCATATTCAATGTCGCTGATACTGCCCAAATCATCTTCATTTCCAACATAGTCTGAATCAACACTTTCACTCCATACTTGTACTTTATCCTTAACATTTTGACTCCCTGCTTTCACTCCATCCTCAATATTTTGACTCCCTACAATTTCTTCATCCTCAACATTTTCACTCCCAAACATCATTATCAACCCTTTTAGCTTCTACCTCCTCATCATCAGAATTTGGAGCAAATTCATCATTAAAGTGTACTTCCTCAGCATAATCATGAACTAATTCTGCATCATTTATCACTTCAGGATTACCAATGCCATGCTTTACATACACATCTACTAATTTAAACTCATTAACATCCTCAATAAACTTATGAACATCAGCATCACAATTAAGGGGTCTAAGGCCACGACTAAAGCAAAATCTAGGGTTCCAGTACCACAAATACTTAATATTCATATATCCCTTATTTCTTATCACTCCTTCTAGCTTCATATAGGACATATAGTCCACACCCCACTTCCAATTCATTTCGGACACTACTCCACTAATGTACCACTAGACAGGTGTTTCTACTAGTTTTTCCCTATGATGAATTCTTAACCTAAGTGTACGATTCTGGGATGGCATGGAAAACAAATTAAAATGCACAATCATAAGTTATACCCAGAAATGACAAACATATTTCAGCAAACCCTAAACCAATAAAACAAAAAATATTTCACATACCTCAAACAAAATTTTACTTCTTCTTTGTTTTTCCATAATTGGCAGGGTTATACATCTTCTGAATACCTTGAACGACGAAATTGGATGAAAGTCTTTGTTTGTGCTGAACAACGAAACTGGAAGACGATGTGGGTGGACGAAGGTGAATAATGAAAGGGGATGAACGAGATTTTGGGATTCTGATTTTGTTTTAAGGTTTTAATATGTTTTTATAAATTAAAATACTATACCTTATTAAAATACTATTTCATAAAATAAACCAAAGGTTTTTTTAGTTTTTAATTTCTATTAATGACGTGGCACCAACTATTGTGTGTCAACTCAGCTTTTTCACTTGTCAGATAGACCAAAGTGTGGAGGGACCAAAAAAACCAGTCAAAGTTGAATAGGGGGACCAAAAGGTTGAAAAATTAAATTGGGACTAAAAGATTTAAAAAGAGTAAATAGGGAGACTAAAAGTGCATTTAAGCCTTTTATTCTTTTTGTGTTTGAGAGATTTTATGTGACAAAAAAATATCGTTCAAGTTGAAGAAATCTTTTTATAGGACTGCGGTAAGACACGCGATGCTATATTTGATAGAATGTTTGCGCTTAAGAGTTAACACGAGAATAAAGTTATTGTAGTAGAGATGGGGATGTTGCATTGAATGTGTGGTAAGACTAAACATGATAAAATTAAAAATGACAATATTAGAGAGAGTGTTGGGGTAGCACCTATAATAAAAAAGATAATTAAAAATAAACTGGTTTGGATATGTAAAGAGAAGACTCTAAATTTTGTAGTAAGGAGAATACATTCGATAGAGATGGGTGAAATAGTTACGGGTGGAGAAAGACTTAAAAAATCTATAAGAAGTTATTAAGAAATATCTTAAGATTAACAGTTTGGATAAAAATATGATTTTGAATAGAATATTATGGCATAAGTTAATCTATGTAATCGTCTCCGCTTAGATTCCGTTTGTTTTGATTTATTTTTAAAATAATTTTTATAATATAACATATTGGATAAAGAAAATTAACAAACAATCTTTTTTATGGAATAAAAAATTGATTTAAATAATTATTCTTAAAATATTATTTTATATATTTTGTCATTTTATTGAAATTTATTTTAGATATCAAAATTTTAAAAAATCACTTAAAAACTATTTTAAATAGTTTTATAAATAACTTTTTTAAAAAATTGTAATTTCGACTATGTTTTAATTTTTAATAATATATATTTATATTATAGAATGTCAAAATTAATTTTTTAATTTAAAAAAAATAAATATAAAAAATTGTAATATTTTAAAAAACAACTTTATAAGTTCATATATAAAAAAAATCATTTTTTAAGCTGAAACAAGTATATCCATAATGGCATAGATTTGATTGTTATTGTCATTTTGATTATCAAGTTAAATCACTCAACTTTTTTAGTCATCTTTGTTTATCATGCGTTGATGATAAACTCATATTTACTATAAATGCAACGTGGAACATATGGCGACGCTCGAATAATATAAGTAGTGAAAATGATTTATCATTTCTGAACGAGTATTTTTTATGAATAGACTTATTATTTAGAATGAGTAAAATTTAGTAGTTTTACTTTTAAATATATTAAATAATTTTAAAAGTAGTGATGCTTTAGAAAGGTGGCTTGCTCTCTATAAAAGATCTTTAAGCATAAAAGAGATCATGTTTTTAATTTTGTGTTTTTCAATATCTATTTTTGTCGGCAGTGGTTCATTAATATTGTAGAAATAAATGTTCGCCCACTTACAGAATGAATTTGATAAAAATTCTCAACCACAAAATCTATAGATATTTGTCAAGGAAGATTGGCTTAATTGATAAAGTGCCTAGATTTAACTCTCAGAATCTGTATGAAGGTATTTTTGATAAATGACATATAAATATCTCTATAAACACTCTTTTTATGAGTTCACGAAATCTAATTCTTCTAAATTTTTTCACAAAAAAATGTTTTTGAGTTTTTTTCAATCCTGGTTACAACCAAGTTGAAAGGAGTTTATGTTTATACCATAACAATAACATACTTTATGTCATGTTTCTGATAAAAGTTTAGAGGATTCGGTTATGTTTGTGCATAAACTTTGTTCATGTTTCTGCTGAAGGATTACATCCTTGTTAAAGTTAAGTTGGACCTAAAACATGTTTTTCATATACTTTGTTCATCACTTTATGCATATACTTTTTCATATCTATTGCTCATTACTTTGTTCTAGGTTAGTGTATATCACTTTATGAATATACACACTTCACTATATGACCATGATAGTTACAAATCATGTTTTTTTGTTACTATTATGTTTCTATGTCTCATTGAAGTCTGATTTCATCTCATGTTTTTGTTAGAAGCATTTTATTAGTAGATATTTTTTTGTCAAACTAAAACCTTTACAACATATTTAAGTACGGATGATTCTTTGTGTCACTCAACCAACTATTTCCTTCTACAACTTATGCTAAGTTTTTTATATTTCACGGTTTTTTTCTCAACAATGTCAATCTATATGTCTTTATCTCTCATTGAAGACTGATTTCATCTCATGTTTTTGTATATAGCATTTTTAGTAGGT